>NW_027511180.1:300000-580513 GCF_048772815.1 Callospermophilus lateralis | reverse complement strand
TACTTGTCACTTCCTCTTTTTCTGTATGCTTAACAAAACACTGTTGAAATCTTGAGAACTGTTTGCTAATCTTGTTCCCAGAATGTGCTGTCTCCAACTTCCAAAATATATAATGTACTCCCTCTCCCGGTTGCATGCAAACTGCCCACTCGCCCTGACCCATCAATAAACTTCCCTCCCTGCCCTCTACAAGGAAAACACATAAGCTCTGCTTAAGATGTCCTCAGGGCTCTCTGCTCGATTCAAGGGAGCTCTGAGCCCCAGCATGCTGGACCCCCAATAAACCCTTTGCTGTTCCATGAGACAGTCTCTTGGTGGTCTCTTCCTCCGATGCTCACCTGAACATTACTTGGATGATTGAATGTAGAAGAGAACATCCAGTCAAAAAGGGATAGTCGGTAGGATTAGGAAGATAGTCGGTATGTTTAGGAAGGAGAGTGAGTATATGATTTGGAACAAAAGTTTTTTAGCAATAGGGTTTTGGTTAGAGCGTGAATGTAAATGTGAGCACATATGAACCATCACAATGATGAACTGGGGAAAATATGTAGGAAAGCAGGTATCAATAGAGACATTACGAAATCAGGCAAAGTATAAAGTGTGTGATAGAATTAGGCATTTTCAACAAGGTTGATTTTGGATATATTATCTTAGGAAGAAACGAATATATTGTCACAAATAGGATTGACTTTTGAGAGCATTAGGCAACCTGGACATGGATGTTTTTAGTAATCCATGTTCACTTTACATTTAGGCTTTGGTAGAAACATAAGTGTGACCTTTTCTTTTTGTGTCCAAAATATTACTGGGTTAAATTGTATATGTAGATCAGGTGACATGAATATTTCTTCCACCATTTCTGGGAGCCATAATTTGAATACGTATAAATTAGTATTGAGTTTACAATGAGGTGTACCCTGTGTCTATGAATATGGAGACAATGCATGAATAGACTATACTGTGAATAAATAATATAACTGGTTCCACTTTAAATAATGGATTGATTTGATATCTGAAAATATATAAGAAATCTTATATTGATATACAATCATTCATTCCATCCAGTTATACATCTAATGGTAATATTAGGGTTATGGTTTATCATGAACGGTGTGTGAGTTTTGCTTCAAAAGGGATTATGGAAATCGAAAATAATGGGTTTGGTAAGAAGTCTCATGAAAAGACCAGTCAAGAAACATGGAGGAATACATGTGTTCTGAAACAGAAAATTATTGAAAGTGAAACACATACCCATAATTTTGCTAACTTGTGGATGAAATATATACTCTATTATGTGCATTACCTGAAGAAATAGTAATATACCAGTGGCGAATAAGAATGAACATGAAAATACACATCATGTCCCATATGAATCTACTTGCATTAATGAGAAACTGGGTCAATTATTGTAGAAATATTAGGATATGTATGCACCATTCACTGAAGTTAGTTTTCATTACTAGGAAGCAAATATGTATTTCAGGTGGATGAATATTTCAGAGAATAACCTTTTGAAATGTTGACTATAAATCCACATACATGAATATGAAAAAATTTAGGGAGTGTATAATAAGGCATATATATTTTATATTTTAAAAAAATCTGGAGTGTGTATATATACACAGAGAGAGAGAGAGAGAGACATTAAAAAGTAGCAATATATATGCCAATCGAAATTCACCGTGATATATATATCTTACACAGATAGAAAAATATTCAATTTACTGAACATGGATTTATGTATAATATTGTTCAACTAGGAGGCTCACACATAGGATGAATTTTCAAATCCCATAGCGTTTAGGTGGAGTGATCACTTCTCATCATTTGTATCTGTCAAGTCAGACACCTCACAAGAACGTATGTGTGATACCAGGTAGTATTCTATATGTGCATATAAAAATAGATGTGCTCAATAGGTTACATAAAATGGGAGAGAGGAATTCACATATTTGTTAAATTTAAAAATACATGGAGAACTATTTCAATTTAAATCGACTAGATTTATAGCACCTACATTTTGTCATGCAAAAGCCATGTCCAACTATACACCATGCCTCCTCTGAACTGCTTGTATTTATATTCTGTTTGGGTTATTTTTCTCCATCTTATTAGGATTAGTAGTCAGAGACAAGTAGGGTATGGGTTAGTGTCACGGATTCAGTATTTCAAATGGAAAATAGGAAAATAAATCCAATGTGTATGCAAATATGTGCCACAAAAAATATTCCCACTCTCATCCAGAAAAATGCCTTGAAATTATCTTCGACCCAGGTAAAACACAATTAGAAAAGAAGAGTTAGAAAATCTGTGAATACATATGTGGAATGGAAAATGATCAGGAGTTCACAACCTTGGAGGTGGTAGAGGAGTTTCCAAAAGTAAGGGACAGTGTAAACACTCCACAATTATGGAGCTATGCTGGCCTAAAGACTTCTTGAGAAACTGCCTCTGAGTTTGGGCATTTGAAATATATGTTGTTGTCAGGAGCTTTAGCTTCCTTTGAAGTGAGACCATCAAACCTGGGTCAGTATCTATGTGACCTGGAGGACATGGTTTCTTATTTTCCGATGAACATGAGGCAGCAGTGCTGAAGTCTCTTTGTAGGTAAACTGTGGCCTCTTCGGGCAAAGTGACTCCCCGTGTGGACTTTGAAGCCATTTGGTCATCCTCCACTTTTCGTGGTGTTTTTTGCTGCTGCACTCGGAGTTTGGTATTTGATTCATGACATACAAGGAGTTCAACTGGGACACAGTGCATGAGGGAGTCTTGTAACGTGTGGTGGGTCAGGCTCTGCAGGAGAATGCACCAACTGGGCTTCTATCCCACATTGCTTGCCGCCTTGACCATAGCAACCTAATTCTGAACATTGCCCTGAAAACTCTGCATATAACAAGATGCCTTTTCATATAATGGTCTCCTGGCTGCATCAAGTCAGTCACAAGCCATTTGGACGCCAATGGCAGATCCACATGGCCACATCACAGATGTATTATCACACACCTGCCTACCACTGCTCTAGGCCCACTACTCAGCAGGCTCCAACTTACTGGCATCTCTGTTCTACACCATTTTCATGAAACCCAGTCAATCAAGGCACTGTCTGTTACACTCATGATCAGCAACAGGACATTTAATGGTTCTCCAGTGCCATCTGGTCATTGGGAATTTCAAAAATTTCATGGTGTTTATCTTTCCATTTTTCAAGAATTAAGTTGGAGGCACTTTGGGGTTTCCATTCATCCAGGAACCATTACATGGGGAGGAAGCTCATTTCAATGAAAGCTCTGAGGAACTCTAACAGGCAAGGCTTCCCAAACACTGGCCAAAAGGTCACATGAAGCCAGGCCCATTGAGGTCTACAACGTGAGGTCCATGTGTCTTTTGACTCTAACTATGGCTGCCAAGTTTTTCAGAATAAAATCATGTGATATCCTTGCTGAGATTTTCAGCTCTCTGTGGAAAGCCATCCTGGGCCTAGATCTCAGGTTTCAAGGGCAACTCTCATGTGTGGCCTCCTACAATGTCAACACAATTAATGGCAATACTTCTCTGAGGTCAGTTCCAGAACTCAGTCTCCAAGGAGAATCACACCAGAGTTCAAGCCCATGTGGACCCTGTCATCTCTTCCAACCGCCACACAAATGACCACAATTAAAACCAAAACATTCCCACATGGCCCTCATCTTCATCCATATAGGCACTCATCATAAACTCTGGCTGGAGGTTTCCATGAGGGATGCAGCCCAAGACAGTGTCCAAAATATCCACCATTGCCCCTCATTTGTCTAAATTTAGGGTGGTCTGGAAACCCTTTCTGTGAACCAAGAGTGATCAAATAGGCGTGCCGTTAATACTGCTCTGCTTCTCCAATTTGAGGCCTACTGACTGTCCGGTATAGATTGCTTATATGATTTGGCATCATGAGAGAAACCAAGCACTTATGCAGGACTTTGAATAACTCATTTGACCTATAGGAATCCTATTCTCACTTGATGGACGTCAGGAACCTAACAGAGGAGGCAAGAGTCTTCATCCACAATGACTGATCCTTTTGCCATTTTGGTTTTGGATGCACACATGGGATCTTCTTTAGATTTATCAGGAGCTGAGAATCTTAGCCACAGCCTCAACCAGGGCCTAGTGTCTGATTAAGACACATCCCTTTCCAAAGAAATTAAGCAAAGAGCCACAGGTGATGCCCATTCATTTCCATTTGAAAACTATTTCTTCAGGCTTCAAAAAGGGGTGGCCTGAAACAAAGACCTTCCTGACATTCAAGGCAACAGAACCATAGGTAAGCAAATGGCCCAAAGCAGGGTTTCTCCAATGAGACTTTACTGGTCACACTAATATCTGAGATGTTCCCATTCCCTTCAGCTATCAAGAACATGGCCATGTCACAGAGCATGGAGGTTGTACATATCTTGGACAATAAATCATGAGCTCATTCTGGAGAGTGGCCAGATTTCAGGAAGAAAACCAGAACTTAGGAAGTTAGTAGTTGTTTCCTATCCATAAGACAAGCCACAGTCTATTCATCACTTATGAACGATGAATGCTGGGAAGCTTTCTACTAGACAGGACACCTCCATTGATGCATTCTCTTTTCTAATGTCTAAAACCACGGACACAGTGGATACACAGACATAGAAACACTCGCCTTGTCAAAAGAGTTACTATCAACAGTAGACTCCAAAGCAAACGAACCACCTTTTTTACCTATTCGCAGAATATGAGACAAAACCACAAACTCACACCCACACACATAAAGTCACCTCATTCCCAAAAGTGGATCTGTGACTATCTGGAGTGTCCTCTGACTGGTGGGCCATACTATGTTCCTCTCGAAATGGCCTTTCCTCTCTCAGATTTTGTCTCCTTGGCCAACTCTGTGATGCTTTGAGGAGCCTGCAGTTAGCCACTACCTGCTATCTCAGGAAAGGCCTCTCTTCAGAGCTCAATTGGCATTTGGCCATCCTCAAATCAGTAGGTACCAAGAAGGTCTGAATCTGTACTTGGTAAATACAAACCAGTGAGCCCACTGGGACTGGGACTGGGACTGGCTCTCGGTGCCTGGCTTCTTGCATCACAATTTCAGAGAGTTCCATCACCAAGGAAGTTAGCTAGGACACTTCCTTCAGGAACTGAATGAGGTCACTGCCTTGGCAACAACATTGTCCTAACCGTTGCTTCCAAGGGTTCCATGAGATGGAGGCTGCTCCTACTTTGTGTGACAATTTGACTTGTTACAATGGTATATCAAAATAGGCACCTGGGAACAGCTCTCCACGCAGGCCTGCTTAGGTCCATCTTCTCTACATTAAGAAGAGAAAGGCTGATGCATACACATCCCTTTGTCCTGTTCAGGTTGTTTGCCATGAAGATGGATTTTGCTCTCTCAGATCCTTCATAGCTGCCTACATCTTCTCCAGGGATCATTTCTGCATCGAACTTTGAGGTTCTCAGCAGTTGGAAGATACCCTACATTCCTGTATTGTAAGGCGAACTCTGTCCCTGCTCTTTTGTAATTTTAGATTGAAGCAACAGTGTATGGTTAGGGTTAATAACAGGTTCGATTTGGGCAAGGAATCATTATGCGGGATGAAAATGGTATTGGGAACCTGCAATATTTATAGCAATATAGAGATGAAATATAAGTATGAAAACAGAAATCTAGGTAAGATTTGAAGCTCAGAAATGCATTGGGCAACTGATTGCGATACGTAGCTTTGAATTACGTTCTAGATACATGTTTCAGAAAAATCGATATACAATGGCATAGGATCTTGTACCTTGGATGATTGAATGTAGTAGAGAACATCTACTCAAAAAGGGATAGTCAATAGGATCAGGAACATAGTCAGTATGTTTCGGAAGAAGAGTGAGTATAGGATTTGGACCAAAGTTCATAAGCAATAGGGTTTCGGTTAGAGAGTGAATGTCAATGTCAGCACATGTGAAGGGTCAGTCACAATGTTGAACTGGAGAAAATATGTAGGAAAGTAGATATCAATAGAGACATTAGGAAATCAGGCAAAGTACAAAGTGAGTGAAAAAATTAGACATTTTCAATGGTATTGAGGTTGAATATATAATCTTAGGAAGAAACAAATATGTAGTCACCAACAGGATGATCATTTGAGAGCATTAGGCAACCTGGACATGGATGTTTTTAGTAATCCATGTTCAGTTTCCGTTTAGGCTTTGTTACAGTCATACGTGTGACTTTTGCATTTTGTGTCCAAAATACTACTGTGATAACATGCATATGTAGATCAGGTGACATGAGTATTTCTTCCACCATTTCTGGGAGCAATATTTTGAAGATGTATAAATTAGTATTGGGGGTACAAAGAGGTGTAAACTGTGTCTATGAATATAGAGATAATGCATGAATAGACCATACTGTGAATAGATAATATAACTGGTTCCACTTTACAAAATGTATTGAATTGATATCTGAAAATATATAAGAAATCTTATATTAATATAAAATCATTCATTCCAACCAGTTATACATCTAATAGTGATATTATAGTTATGATTTATCATGCAGTGTGTGTCCGTTTTGCTTCAAAAGTGATAAAGGAATTCGAAAATAATGTGTTTGGAAAGAAATCTCATGAAAAGATCAGTCAAGAAACATGGAGGAATCCATGTGTTCTAAAGCAGGAAGTGATTGAAAGTGAAACAAATGCCTATAAATTTGCTAACCTGTGGAGAAAATATATATCCTATGATGTGCATAAACTGAAGAAATTGTAATGTCCCAGTGTTGAATAAAAATGAACATCGATAAACACATCATGTCCCATAGGCATCTACTTGCATTGATGATAAACTGTGTCAGTTACTATAGAAATATTAGGATTTGTATGCACCATTCACTGAAGTTAGTTTTCAGTACTAGGAAACAAATATGTATTTCAGGTGGATGAAATTTTTTGAGAATAATCTTGTGAAAAGTTGATTATAAATCCACATTCATGAACATGAATAAAATTAGGGAGTGTATATAAGACACATATATTTCATATTTTGAAAAATAGAAGGAGAGAGTGTATATACATATATATATATATATATATATATACACACACAGACACACACACATACACACCCAGAAACATTAAAAATAGCAATATATGCCAATCAAAATTCACCATGAAATATATATCATCCACAGATCCAAAAATATTCATTGTACTGAACATGGATTTGTGTATAATTTTGTTCAACTAGGAAGCTCACCCATAGGTTGAATTTTCAGTTCCAACGACATTTAGAAGGAGTGATCTTTTCTCTCAATTTGTATCTGCCAAGTTAGCTACCTCACAAGAATGTACGTGTAGTACCAGGTAGGATTCTCTATGTGTATATAAAAATATATTTGCTGAGTAGGCTACAGAGAAAGAGAGACAAGAATTCACATATTTGTTATCTTTAAAACCACATGGACAACTATTGCAACAAAAAATTGTCTAGATTTA
Organism: Callospermophilus lateralis; assembly: GCF_048772815.1. Lineage (NCBI taxonomy): Eukaryota > Metazoa > Chordata > Mammalia > Rodentia > Sciuridae > Callospermophilus > Callospermophilus lateralis. The sequence continues at coordinate 573,020 of NW_027511180.1, read as the reverse complement.
TAACCCCTAACCTTTAAAATGCAAAAGGCAAGTCCAACTATACACCATGCCTCCTCTGAACTGCTTGTATTTCTATTATGTTTGGGTTATTTTTCTGCCTCATATTAGGATTAGTAGTCAGAGACTAGTAGGGTGTGGTTTAGTGTCAGAGATAAAGTATTTGAAATGGAAAATTGGAAAATGAATCCAATATGTATGCAAATATGTCCTACACAAAAGTCTTTCCACTCTCATCCAGATAAATCCTTTGACATTACCTTCACCCCAGGTAAGATGCAATTCGAAGAGAAGAGTTAGAAAATCTGTGAATACATATCTGGAATGGAAAATGCACAGGAGTTCACAACCTTGGAGGTGGTAGAGGAGTTTCCAAAAGTAAGTGACTGTGTAAACACTCCACAAACATGGAACTCTGCTGGCCAATAGCCTTCTTGTAAAACTGCCTCTGAGTTTGGACACTTGAAATATATCTTGTTGTCTGGAGCTTTAGCTTCATTTCTGGTGAGACCATCAAACCTGGATCTGCATCTATGTGACCTGGAGGACATCGTTTCTTATTTTCCATTGAACATGTGGTACCAGTGTTGATTTCTCTCTTTGTTGGTAAACTGTGGCCACTGGAAGCTTATTGTCTCCCTGAGTGGACTGTGAAGCCATTTGGTCATCCTGCCCTTTTTGTGGTGTTTCTTTCTTTTTTTTTTAATTTTATTTTTTTATTGGTTGTTCAAAACCCTACAAAGCTCTTGACATATCAAATTTCATACCTTAGCATACATTAGCTTCAAGTGAGTTATGAACTTCCTTTTTTGCCCCAAGTACAGATTGCAGAATCACACGGGTTACACATCCACATTTTTACATAATACCATAATAGTAACTGTTGTATTCTGCTACCTTTCCTATCCTCTACTATCCCCCCTCCCCCCCCTCCCATCTTCTCTCTCTACCCCTTCTACTGTAATTCATTTCTCACCTTGTTTATTTTCCCATTCCACTTACAACCTCTTATATGTAATTTAGTATAACAATGAGGGTCTCCCTCCGTTTCCATGCAATTCCCCTTTTCTCTCCCTTTAACTCCCACCTCATGTCTCTGTTTAATGTTAATCTTTTCTTCCTGCTCTTCCTCCCTGCTTTATTCTTAGTTGCTCTCATTATATCAAAGATGACATTTGGTATTTGTTTTTTAGGGATTGGCTAGCTTCACTAAGCATAATCTGCTCTAGTGCCATCCATTTCCCTGCAAATTCCAAGATTTTGTCATTTTTTAGTGCTGCATAATACTCCATGGTGTATAGATGCCACATTTTTTAATCCATTCATCCATTGAAGGGCATCTGGGTTGGTTCCACAATCTAGCTATTGTAAATTGTGCTGCTATGAACATCGATGTGGCAGTATCCCTGTAATACGCTCTTTTAAGGTCTTCAGGGAATAGTCCGAGAAGGGCAGTAGCTGGGTCAAATGGTGGTTCCATTCCCAGGTTTCCCAGGAATCTCCATACTGCTTTCCAAATTGGCCGCACCAATTTGCAGCCCCACCAGCAATGTACAAGAGAACCCTTTTCTCACTCCAGTAAGATTGGCAGCCATTATGAAATCAAACAACAACAAGTGCTGGCGAGGTTGTGGTGTTTCTTGATGCTGCAATGGGAGGTTGGTATTTGCTTCATGGAATACAAGGAGTTCAACTAGGATATAGGGCTGGAGGTAGTTCTGTCACGTGTGTTGGGTCAGGGTGTGCAGGAGAATTCACCAACCAGGGTTCTATCCCACATAACTTGCCCCCTTGACCATAGCAACTTGATTGTGAACATTGCCCTGAAACCTCTCCATATAACAAGATGCCTTTTCATATAATGGTCTGCTGGCTGTACCAAGTCAGTCACAAGCTATTTGGAAGCCAATGGCAGATCCACATGGCGACACCACAGTTGTATTATCACACACCTGCCCACCACTGCTCTAGGCCCACTACTCAGCAGGCTCCAACTTACTGGCATCTCTGTTCTGCACCATTTTCATGAAACCCAGTCAATCAAGGCACTGTCTGTAACACAACAATCAAGCCACTGTCTGCAACAGAACATCCAATGGTTCTCCAGTGCCACTTGGTCATTGGGAATTTCAAAAATATCATTGTATTTATCTATCCATTTTTCAAGAATGAAGTTGGAGGCACTTTGGGGTTTCCATTCTTCAAGGAACCATTACATGGGGAGGAAGCTCATTTCAATGAAAGCTCTGAGGAACTCTAACAGGCAAGGCTTCCCAAACACTGGCCAAAAGGTCACATGAAGCAAGGCCTATGGAGGTCTACAACGGGAGGTCCATGTGTCTTTTGACTCTTAACTATGGCTGCCAAGTTTTTCAGAATAAAATTATGCGATATCCTTGCTGAGATTTTCAGTTCTCTGAGGAAAGCCATCCTGGGCCTAGATCTCAGGTTTCAAAGGCAACTCTCATGTGTGGCCTCCTACAATGCCAACACAATTAATGGCAATACTTCTCTGAGGTCAGTTCCAGAACTCAGTCTCTAAGAGGAATCACACCAGAGTTCAAGACCATGTGGACCCTGTCATCTCTTCCAACTGCCACACAAATGACCACAATTAAAACCAAAACATTCCCACATGGCCCTCATCTTCAGCCGTATAGACACTCATCATAAACTGTAGCTGGAGCTTTCCATGAGGGGCGCAGCCAAAGACAATGTCCAAAATATGCACCCTTGCCCCTCATTTGTCTAAATTCAGTGTGGCCTGGACACCCTTCCTTTGAACCAGGAGTGATCAAATAGGCCTGCTGTTAATGCTGCTCTGCTTCTCCAATTTGAGGCCTACTGACAGTCAGGTATAGATTCATTATGTGATTTGGCATCATGAGAGAACCCAAGTACTTCTGCAGGATTTGAATAACTCATTTGACCCATAGGAATCCTATTCTCACTTGATGGAGTTCCGGAACCTATCAGAGGAAGGGAAGAGACTTCATCTACAATGACTGATCTTTTTGCCATTTTGGTTTTGGATGCACACATGGGATCTTCTTTACATCTATCTAGAGCTGAGAATCTTAGCCACCGCCTCAAACAGGGCCTAGTGTCTGATTAAGACACCATCCTTTTCAAAGCAATTAAGCAAAGAGCCACAGGAGATGCCCATTCATTTTCATTTGAAAACTGTTTCTTCAGGCTTCACAAAAGGGTGGCCTGAGGCAAAGACCTTCCTGACATTCAAGGCAATAGAACCATAGTTAAGCAAATGGACCAAAGCAGGGTTTCTCCACTGAGACTTTACTGCTCACACTGATGTCTGAGTTTTCCGAGATGTTCCCATTCCCTTCAGCTATCAAGAACATGGACATGTCACAGAGCTTGGAGGTGGTACATATCTTGCACAATAAATCATGAGCCTATTCTGGAGAGTGGCCAGAATTCAGGAAGAAAACAGGAACTTAGGATGTTAGTAGGTGTTTAAGATCCATAAGGCAAACCACAGTCCATTCATCAATTGAGCAGGATGAATGCTGGGAAGCTTTCTACTAGACAGGACACCTCCATTGATGCATTCTCTTTTCTAATGTCTAAAACCACGGACACAGTGGATACACAGACATAGAAAGTCGCCTTGTCAAAAGACTTACTAGAAACAGTCGACTCCAAACCAAACCAACCACCTTTCCTACCTATTCTCAGAACATGAGACAAAACCGCAAACTCACACCCACACACAAAGGCACCTCCTTCCCAAAAGTAGGTCTGTAACTATCCGGAATGTCTTCTGACTGGTGGGCCATACTATGTTCCCCACAAAATGGCCTCTCCTGTCTCAGATCTTGTCTCCTTGGCCAACTCTGTGATGCTTTGAGGAGCCAACCATTAGCCACTACCTGCTATCTCAGGAAAAGCTTCTCTTCAGAGCTCTACTGACATTTGGCCATCCTCACATCAGTAGGTGCCAAGAAGGTCTGATCTGTACTTGGTAAATCCAAACAAGGGAGCCCACTAGGACAGGGACTGGGACTGGCTCTCGGTGCCTGGCTTCTTGCATCAAAATTTCCGAATGTTCCATCACCAAGGAAGTTAGGTAGGTCACTTCCTTCAGGAACTGAAAGAGGTCACTGCCTTGGCAACAACTTTGCCCTAACCGTTGCTTCCAAGGGTTCCATTAGATAGAGGCTGCCCCTACTTCCTTTGAAAATTTGACTAGTTTCAATTGTATATCAAAATAGGCACCTGGGAACAGCTCTCCATGCAGGTCTGGTTAGGTCAATCTTCTCTACATTAAAAAGAGAGAGGCTGATGCATACACATCCCTTTTTCCTGTCTAGATTGTTTGCCATTGAAGATGGCTTTTGCTCTCACAGGTCCTTCATAGCTGCTGGCATCTTCTCCAGGGATTATTTCTGCATCGAACTTTGAGGTTCTCAGCAGTTGGAAGATACCCTACATTCCTGTATTGTAAGGCTAACTCTGTCCCTGCTCTTTTGTAATTTTAGATTGAAGCAACAGTGTATGGTTAGGGTTAATAACAGGTTCGATTTGGGTAAGGAATCATTATGCGGGATGAATAATGATATTGGGAACCTGCAATATTTATAGGAATATAGAGATAAAATATAAGTATGAAAACAGAAATCTAGGTAAGATTTGAAGCTCAGAAATGCATTGGGCAACTGATTGCGATACGTAGCTTTGAATTATGTTCTAGATACATGTTTCAGAAAAATCGATATACAATGGCATAGGATCTTGTACCTTGGATGATTGAATGTAGTAGAGAACATCTACTCAAAAAGGGATAGTCGATAGGATCAGGAAGATAGTCAGTATGTTTCGGAAGAAGAGCGAGTATAGGATTTGGACCAAAGATCTTTAGCAATAGTGTTTCCGTTACAGAGTGAATGTCAATGTCAGCACATGTGAAGGGTCAGTCACAATGTTGAACTGGAGAAAATATGTAGGAAAGTAGATATCAATAGAGACATTAGGAAATAAGGCAAAAGTATCAAGTGAGTGAAAAAATTAAACATTTTCAACAGTTTTGAGGTTGAATATATAATCTTAGGAAGAAACAAATATGTAGCCAGCAATAGTATTGACTTTTGAGAGCATTAGGCAACCTGGTCAGGGATGTTTTTAGTAATCCATGTTCAGTTTACCTTTAGGCTTTGGTACAATCATACGTGTGGCTTTTGCATTTTGTGTCCAGAATATTACAGTGATAACATGCATATGTAGATCAGGTGACATGAGTATTTCTTCCACCATTTCTGGGAGCAATATTTCAAATATGTATAAATTAGTATTAGGGGTACAACCAGGTGTACCCTGTGTCTATGAATATAGAGATAATGCATGAATAGACCATACTGTGAATAAATAATATAACTTGTTACACTTTAAACAATGTATTGAATTGATATCAGAAAATATATAAAAAATCTTTTATTGATATATAATCATTCATTCCAACCAGTAATACATCTAATGGTGATATTACAGTGATGGTTTATCATGAAGTGTGTGTCCGTTTTGCTTCTAAAGTGATAAAGGAAATCGAAAATAATGTGTTTGGATAGAAGTCTCATGAACAGACCAGTCAAGAAACATGGAGGAATACATGTGTTCTGAAGTAGGAAGTGATTGAAAGTGAAACAAATGCCTATATATTTGCTAACCTGTGGAGGAAATATATATCCTACGATGTGCATAAAATGAAGAAATTTTAATGTCCCAGTGTTGAATAAAAATGAACATCAATATACACATCATGTCATATAGGAATCTACTTGCTTTGATGATAAACTGTGTCAGTTACTGTAAAAATATTAGGGTTTGTAAGCACGATTCACTGAAGTTAGTTCTCAGGACGAGGAAACAAATATGTATTTCAGGTGGTTGAATGTTTCTGAGAATAATCTTATGAAAAGTTGATTTTATATCCACATACATGAATATGAATGAATTTAGATAGTGTTTAATAAGACACATGTTTTTCATATTTTGAAAAATCTAGAGAGTATATATATATATATATATATATATATATATATATATATATATATATATATATACACATATAAAACTCATGGAGAAATATTACAATGAAAATTTGACAAGATTTATAACACATACCCTTGATAAAGCAGAAGGCAATTCCAAGTATATACCATGCCTCCTATTAAAGGCCTGTATTTCTATTCTGTTAGTTTTCTTTTTATCCATCATATTAGCATTAGTAGTCAGAGTCTATTAGGGTATGTGTTAGTGTCGGGGATCAGTATTTCAAATGAAAATAGGAAAATAAATCTAATGTGTATGCAAATATGTGCTACACAAAAATCTTGCCACTCTCATCCAGAACAATTCCTTTACATTAACTTCACTCCAAGTAAGACACAATTAGTGGAGAGGAGTTCGAAAACCTGTGATTACATATGTGGAACTGAAAATGTTCAGGAGTTCACAACATTGGATGTGGTAGAGCAGTTTCCAAAAGTAAGGGAGAGGTTAAACACTCCACAAACTTGGAGCTCTGCTGGCCTTAAGACTTCTTGAGAAAATGCCTCTCAGGTTGGGAACATGAAATATATGAAGTTGTCAGGAGATTTAGCTTCCTCATTGTGACACCATCAAATGTGGGTCTGCATCTATGTGACCTGGAGGAAATGGTTCCTTATTTCCTAATGAACATGAGGCAGCAGTTCTGAATTCTTTCTTGGTAAACTGTGGCCACTGGGAGTTAAGTGTCTCCCCGTGTGGTCTGTGAAGCCATTTGGTCATCCTCCATTTTTGTGGTGTTTCTTACTGCTGCACTGGGAGTTTGGAATTGGCTTAATGAAATACAAGGAGTTCAACAGGGACACAATTCTGGAGGGAGCTCTGACACGTGTGATTGGTCAGGGTCTTCAGGAGAATGTTCGAAACATGGGTCTATCCCACGTAGCTTTCCACTTGTCTATAGCAACCAGATTCTGAACATTGCCCTGAAACCTCTCAATAAAACAAGATGCCTTTACATATAAGGGTCTGCTGCCTGCACTATATCAGTGACAAGTATTTTGGAAGCCAAAGGCAGATCCACGTGGTCCCACCACAGATATTTATTCACAAACGTATAGTCCACTGCTCTAGCCCCAATACTCAGCAGGCTCCAACTTACTGACATCTCGGTTCTATACCATTTTCATGACAACCAGTCAATCAAGGAACTGTCTGGTACACACATGATCAGCAACAGGACATCCAAAGTTTCTCCAGTGCCACCTGGTCATGGAAATTTCAAAAATTTCATGGTATTTGTATAGCCATTTTTCAAGGATGATGTTGGAGGCACTGTGGGTTTCAATTCATTCAGGAACCATTAAATGGTGAGTAAGCTCATTTCAATGAAAGCTCTGAAGAACTCTCACAGGCAAGGCTTCCCAATGAGTCCCCAAAATTTCACATGAAGCCAGGCTCATTGAGGTCTACAATATGAGGTACATGTGTGTTTTGAGTCTCAACTATGACTTCCAAGTCTTTCAGTAAAAAAATCATGTGTTACCCTGGCTGAGATTCCCAGTGCTCGGTGGAAAGCCACCCTGGGCCTAGATCTCAGTTTCCAAGGGCTAATCTCATGTGTGGCCTCGTATAATCCCAAAACAATTCATGACAATACTTCTCTCAAGTCAGTTCCAGAACTCAGTCTCTAAGGAGTATCAGAGTAGAGTTCAAGCCCTGGTGGACCAAGTCATCTCTTCCAACCGCCACACAAATGACCACAATTAAAACCAAAACACTCCTACATGACCCTCATTTTCTTCCATAAAGACACTCATCATAACATATGGCTGGAGGTTTCCATGAGGGGCACAGCCCAAGACAGTGTCCAAAATAAGCTCCCTTGCCCCTCATTTGCCTAAAGTCAGGGTGGCTTGGACACCCTTCTTGTGAACCAGGAATGATCTTTAAGGGTAAAAGAAATTGAAATTAAAGTCTAAAAGTTAAAGTGTAAAAGACCAGGTTTGTAAAGTTTCTAAGATTCAAGGCCTGATTTAAAATGTAAAGGACCAGGTATTGTTAAGTTTCTATGCTACATGAAAAATCTGAAATTCCTGTTACTTGTAGGACAATTTCTGGACTGCCCAGTAAATATTCCCCCTGATCGCCTGGTTGTTTAATAACCTAGGACCCTGTGTGGCTTGGCACATATGCATCGCAGGGCCTAATCTAATCAATTTGAATCTGTACCCCGCTGTAGAACTGACCTATCCCTCCTGCCTGACATGTTCCCACCAATGAATGAACTAATCATGTTTAGGATTTGTTGTTTGATTTTCCCGCAGTGTATGATGATTTGTTAAAAGATACTGTGATATATGTAAAGTCTCGCCCTCCCCAAAAAGTGTACTTAAGCACTGCTCAACCTCAGCTCGGAGATCTGGGCTGCTCTCCCTTCTTGAGTGACCACGGAGCCCTAGCATACTGGATTGGATCCTCAATAAATGTCTTTTGCTGTTGCATGAGCCGTGGTCTCATACATGAACATGAATGAATTTAAGGAGTGTATAATAAGACACATATATTTCATATTTTGAATAATCTATAGAGTGCAGATTTTTTACAAAACACATACAGAGATATTAAAAAGTAGCAATATATATGCCAATCAAAATTCATCATGAAATACATATCATACACAGATCCAAAAATATTTATTTTACTTAACATGGATTTATGTGTAATGTTGTACAACTAGGAAGCTCACGCATAGGTTGAATTTTCAGTTCCTACAGCGTTTAGGAGGAGTGATCTCTTCTCACAATTTGTATCTGCCAAGTAGGCCACCTCACAATAATGTACGTGTGGTACCAGGTAGGATTCTATTTGTGCATATAAAAATACATGTGCTGAATAGGCAACAGAGAAAGGGAGACAGGAATTCACATATTTGATACCTTTCAAAACACATGGAGAACTATATCAATTAAAAATTAACCAGATTTTTAACAACTACCCTTTATCATGCAAAAGGCAAGTCCAACTATACACCATGCCTCTTCTGAACTGCTTGTATTTCTATTCTGTTTGGGTTATTTTTCTCCATCATATTAGCATTAGTAGTCAGAGTCTAGTAGGGTATGCGTTAGTGTCATGGATTCAGTAATTCAAATGGAAATAAAGGAAAATGAATCCATTGTGTATGCAAATATGCGCTACAAAAAAACTTTCCACTCTCATTCAGAGCAATGCCTTGACATTACCTTCACCCAAGTAAGACACAATTAGAGGACAAGAGTTAGAAAATCTGTGAATACATATCTGGAATGGAAAATGCTCAGGAGTTCACAAGCTTGGGCATTTTAGAGGAGTTTTCAAACTTAAGGGACAGGATAAACAGTCCAAATTCATGGAACTCTGCTGGCCTAAAGACTTCTTGAGAAACTGCCTCTGAGGTTGGGCACTTGAAATATATGTTGTTGTCAGGAGCTTTAGCTTCCTTTGTAGTGATACCATCAAAGATGGGTCTTCATTTATCTGACCTGGAGGACATGGTTTCTTATTTTCCAAAAGAACATGAGGCAGCAGTGCTCAATTCTTCCTTTGAAGGTAAACTGTGGCCACGGAGGGGAAAGTGTCTCCCCGTCTTGACTGTGAAGCCAATTGGCCATCATACAATTTTCGTGGTGTTTCTTGCTGCTGCACTGGGCTTTTGGTTTTTCCTTCGTGAAATACAAGGAGTTCAACTGGGACACAGTGCTGGAGCGAGTTCTGTCACGTGTGGAGGGTCAGGGTCTACAGGAGAATTCACCAACCAGACTTCTATCCCACATAACTTGCAACATTATCCATAGCAAACTGATTCTGAACATTGTCCTGAAACCTTTACATATAACAAGATGCCTTTACAGATAAGGGTCGGCTAGCTGCACCATGTAAGCCACAAGCCATTTGGAAGTCAATGGCAGACCCAAATGGCCCCACCACAGATGTTTTATCATACACCTGCACACCACAGCTCTGGGCCCACTTCTCAGCACTCTCCAACTTACTGGCATCTCTGTTCTACACAATTTTCATGAAATCGAGTCAGTCAAGGCACTGTCTGGTACACTCATGATCAGCAACAAGACATCCAAAGGTTCTCCAGTGCCACCTGGTCAGGGGAATTTCATGGTATTTATAGAGCCATTTTTCGAGGATGAAGTTGGAGGCACTGTGGGTTTCAATTCATTCAGGAACCATTAAATGTTGAGGAAAATCATTTCAATGAAAGCTCTAGAGAACTCTCACAGGTAAGGCTTCCCAAAGAGTGGCCAAAATACACATATATTTCATATTTTGAAAAATCTTGACAGTATATATATATATATATATATATATATATATATATATATATATATATATATATATATACAAACACACACAGACATTAAAAACTAGCAATATATATGCCAATCAAAATTCATCATGAAATATATATCATCCACGTATCCAAAAATATTCATTTTACTGAATATGGATTTATGTATAATGTTGTTCAACTAGGAAGCTCACCCATAGGTTGAATTTTCAGTTCCAACAGCGTTTAGGAGGAGTGAACTTTTCTCACAATTTGTATCTGCCAAGTCAGCCACCTCACAAGAATATATGTGTGATACAAGGTACAATTCTATATGTGCATATAAAAATACATGTGCTGAATAGGATACAAAGAAATGGGGGAGACAGGAATTCACATATTTGATAAGTTTAAAAATACATGGACAACTCTTTCAACAAAAAATTGACTAGATTTAAAACTCCTTCCCTATATAATGGAAAAGTTAATTCAGTGGTACACCATGCCTCCTCTGATATGTTTGTATTTCTGTTCTGTTTGGGTTATTTTTCTCCATTACGTTAGGATTAGTTGTCAGAGTCTTGTAGGGTATGGGTTAGTTTCAGGGATTCAGTATTTCGAAAGGAAAATTGGAAAATGAATCCAATGTGTATGCAAATATGTGCTACACAAAAATCTTCCGACTCTCATCCACAACAATGCCTTGACCTTAACTTCGTCCCAAGTAACACATGTAGAGGAGATGAGTAAGAAAATCTGTGAATACATATCTGGAATTTAATATGCTCAGGAGTTCACAAACTTGCATTTAGAAGGCGAGATTCCAAAAGTAAGGGACAATGTAAACACTCCAAAAACATGGAGCTCTGCTAGCCTAAAGGCTTCTGGAAAAACTGGCTCTGATGTTGGGCTCTTGAAATATATGTTGTTGTCAGGAGCTTTAGCTTTTTTTGTAGTGAGACCATAAAAGCTGGGTCTGCATCTATGTGACCTGGAGGAGATGCTTTCTTATTTACCAATGATCATGAGGCAGCATTGCTGAATTCTCTCTTTCGGGGTCAACTGTGGCCACTTGGGCCTAAGTGTCTCCTCATGTGGACTGTGAAGCCATTTGATCATCCTCCAATTTTTGTGATATTTTTTGCTGCTACACTGGGAGTTCAGTATTTGCTTCACGAAATACAAAGAGGTCACCTGGGACACAGTGCTGGAGGGAGTTCTGTCACGTGTGGTGGGACAGGGTCTGCAGGAGAATGCACAAACCAGGCTTCTGTCCAACATAGCTTGACCCCTTGACCATAGGAACCTGATTCTGAACATTGCCCTGAAACTTATCCATATAACAAGAATCATTTACATATAAGGGTCTGCTGGCTGCACCATGTCAGTCACAAGCCATTTGGAAGCCATTGGGAAATCCACATGGAAGCACCACAGATGTTTTATCTCACACATGCCCACCTTTGCTCTAGGCCCACTATTCAGCAGGCTCCAACTTACTGGAATCTCTGTTCTACACCATTTTCGTGAAACCCAGCCAATCAAGGCACTGTCTGGTACACTCATGATCACCAACAGGATATCCAATGGTTCTCCAGTGCCTCCTGGATATGGGAATTTCAAAAATTTCATGGTATTTATCGAGCCCATCTCTCAAGGTTGAAGTTGGAGGCACTGAGTGTTTCATTTAATTCGGTAACCATTAAATGGTGAAGAAGCTCATTTCAAAGAAAGATCTGGAGAACTCTCACTGCCAAGACTTCCCAAAGAGTGGCCAAAAGGCCACATGAAGCCAGGCCCATTGAGGTCTACAATGTGAAGTGCATTTGTGTTTTGACTCTCAACTATTGCTGCCAAGTGTTTCAGAATAAAATTATGTGATACCTTGGCTGAGATTCCCAGTGCTCTGTGGAAAGCCACACTGGGAATAGATCTCAGTTTCCAATGGTGACTCTCATGCGTGGCCTCCTAATATCCCAACACAATTCATGGCAATACTTCTCTGAGGTCAGTTCCAGGACTCAGTCTCTATACGGTATCACACCAGAGTTCAAGCCCAGGTGGACCCAGTCATCGCTTCCAACTTCCACACAAATAACCACAATTAAAACCAAAACACTCCCACATGGCCCTCATCTTCTTCCATATAGACACTCCTCATAACCTCTGGCTGGATGTTTCCATGAGGGGCGCAGCCCAACACAGAGTCCAAATAACCTCGCTTGCCCGTCATTTTCCTAAAGGCAGGGTGGCCTGAACACCCTTCCTGTGAACCACAAGGGATCAAAAATGCCTTCCTTTAATACTGCTCTGCTTCTCCAATTTGAGGCCTACTGACTGTCAGGTATAGATTCTTTATGTGATTTGGAGTCATGAGAAAACACAAGCATGTATGGGATAGCCTTTGCAGGGCTTAGAAGAACTCATTTGATTCAAAGGATCTCTATTCTCACTTGATGGTGGTCAGGAACCTAAGAGAGGAAGGCGAGAGACTTCATCAACAATTACTGATCTTTTTCCCATTTTGGTTTTGGATGCACACATGGGATCATTCTTTAGATGCATCAGGTGCTGAGAACCTAAGCCACAGCCTCACACAGGGCCAAGAGACTGATTCTGACACATCCATTTCCAAAGAAATTAACAAAGAGCCACAGGTGATGCCCATTTATTTCCATTTTAAAACTGTTTTCTTCAGGCTTCACAAAGTGGTGTCTTGAGGCCAAGACCTTCCTCACATTCAGGGGAAGAGAAGAATTGGTTAGCAAAAAACCCAAAGCAGAGTTTCTCCACTGAGGCTTTCCTGGTCACACTGATATCTGAGTTTTTTGAGATGCTAGCCATTCCCTTTAGCTATCCATTACATGGCCTTGTCACAGAGCTTGGAGGTGGTACATATCTTGGACACAAAACCATGAGCCTATTCTGGAGAGTGGCCAGAATCAGGAAGAAAACAGGAACTTAGGAAATTAGTAGGTGTTGCCCATCCATAAGGGAAGCCACAGTCCATTCATCAATTGGGCAGAATGAATGCTGGGTAGGTTTCTACTAAACAGGACACATCCATTGATGAATTCTCTTTTCAAATGTCTACAACCACAGACACAGTGGGATACACAGACTTTGAAACACTCACTTTGTGAAACGACTTACTAGGAACAGTCCACTCCAAACCAAACAAACCGCCTTTTTTACCTATTCTCAGAAAATGAGACAAAACCACAAACTCACACCCACACCCACAAAGGCACCTCCTTCCCCCAAAGAGGTCTGTGACTATCCGGAGTGTCCTCTGACTTGTGGGCCTTATTATGTTCCCTGAAATGTTCTGTCCTGTCTCAGATCTGGTCTTTTTGGCCAAATCTGTGAAGTGGTCAGGAGCCAGCTGTGAGCAACTTCCTGCTTTCTCAGGAAAGGCCCCTCTTCTGAGCTCTCCTGAAATTTGGACATTCTCACATCAGTAGGTACCAAGAAAGACTGACTCTGTTCTTGGTAAATCCAAATAAGTGAGCCCACTGGGAATGGTACTGGGACTGCCTCTGGTAGCCTGGCTTCCTGGATCCCAAGTTCAGAGAGTTCTATCACCAAAGAAGTGAGGAAGGTCACCTCCTTTGTGAACTGAATGAGGTCACTTCTTTGGAAACCACTTTGTCCTAAAATTTGCTTCCAAGGTTCCCATGAGATGGAGGCTGCCCCTATTTCCTGTGATACGTTCACAACTGAGAATTGTATATCAACCATAGGCAGCCGGGAACAGCTGTCTACACTGGACTGGTTTGGTCCATCTTCTCTACATTAAGAAGAGTGAGGCGTATTCTGACACTTCCCTTCATCCTGACCGGGTTGTTTGCCATGGAAGATGACTTTTGCTCTCTCAGGTCCTTCATAGCTGCCTACATCTTCTCCAGGGATCATTTCTGCATGGAACTTTGAGGTTCTCAGCAGGTGGAAGATCCCCTACAATCCTGTATTGGAAGACTAATTCTGTCCCTCCTCTTCTGTAAAGTTAGATTGAGGAAACATTGTATGGTTAAGGTTAATAACAGCTTCCATTTGGGTTAGGAATCATTCTCTTGGATGAATAATGGTATTGGAATTTTGCGATATTTTCAAGAATATATAGGTGAAATATAAGTATGAAAAAAGAAATCTAGGTAATTTTTGAAGCACAGAAGGGAATTGGCCCCACTATTGGGATTCTTAGCTTTGAATTATGTTCTGCACAGGTGTCTCAGATTAATTGATATACAATGGCATAGGACCTTGTCTTTTGGATGATTGAATGTCGAAGAGAAAATCCAGTCCAAAAGGGATAGTTGGTGGATTAGGAAGATATTCGGTAGATTTAGAATGAAGAGTGTGTATAGCATTTGGACCAAAAGATCTTTAGCAATAGGGTTTTGGGTAGAGAGTGAAAGTAAATGTCAGCACATGTGAAGAGTCAGTCATAATGATGAACTGGGGAAAAAATACAGGAAATCAGATTTCAATAGAGACATTAGGAAATCAGGCAAAGTATAAAGTGAGTGATAGTATTAGACATTTTCAACATGGTTGAGGTTGAATATGTAATTTCAGGAAGAAACAAATATGTAGTCACCAATAGGATTCACTTTTGAGAGCATTAGGCAACATGGACATGGATTTTTTTTTAATCCATGCTCACTTTCCATTTAGGATTTGGTACAATCATAAGTGTGACCTTGCTTTTTGTTTCCACAATATTACTGTGATTAATGTATATATAGATCAGGTGACATGAGTATTTATTCCACCATTTCTGGGAGCAATATTTTGAAGACATATAATTTAGTATTGTGGGTACAAATAGGTATACTCTGTGTTATATGAATATAAAGATAATGCATGAATAGACCATACTGTGAATAAATAATATAACTGGTTCCAAATTTAAATAATGGATTGAATTGATATCTGAATATATACTGGAAATCTTATATTGATATTCATACAATCATTCCAACCAGTTATACATCTAATGGTAATATCACTGTTATGGTTTATCATGAAGTGTGTGTGAGCTTTGCTTCTAAAATGATTATGGAAATTGAAAATAATGTGCTTGGAAAGAAGTCTCATTAAAAGAGCAGTCAAGAAACCTGGGGGAATACATATGTTCTGAAGCAGGAAGTAATTGAAAGTGAAAAAAATGCCAATAAATTTGTGAATTTGTGAATGAAATATGTATTCTATTATGTGCAAAAACTGAAGAAATATTAATGTACCAGTTTTGAATAAAAATGAACGTCAAAATACATATCATGTCCCATAGGAATCTACTTGCATTGACGTTAAACTGAGTCATTTACTATAGCAATATTAGGATTTGTATGCACCATTCACTGAAGTTAGTTTTCAGTATTAGGAAACAAATATGTATTTCAGGTGGATTAATATTTCTGAGAACATTCTTATGAAAAGTTGAATATAAATCCACATTCATGAACATCAATGAATTTAGGGAGTATATAATAAGACACATACATTTCATATTTTGAAAAATCTGGAGAGTTTATACATATATATATGCACACACACACACACACACACGTATACATTAAAAAGTAGCAATATATATGCCAATCAAAATACATCATGAATTATATATCATCCACAAATCCAAAAATCTTCATTTTTCTGAGCATCGATTTATGTATAATGTTGTTCAACTAGGGAGCTCACCCATAGTTTGAATTGTAAGTTCCAACAGCATTTAGGAGGAGTGATCCCTTCTCACAATTTGTATTTGCAAAGTCAGGAACCTCACAAGTATGTACATGTGATACCAGGTAGGATTCTATATGTGAATATAAAAATGCATGTGCTGAATAGGGTACAGAGAAATGGAGACAGGAATTCTCATATTTGTTAACTTTAAAAGCACATGAAGAAGGGAGGGGCAGAGCCGCCAACCGCGCCTGTAAGGTAGGCGGACCTGCGAGCCACCCGTAGAACAGGCCTAGCGGCCCGCCATCGTGAAAGACACATAACCCTGGTTGGGGGTTGGGCAGAGCCACTGCACGCCTGCAAGGAACACGGACATGCGACCCACAGGCAGAACAGGCCCAGACACCCGCGGAGGGGCAGAGACACCCCTTGCGACTTCAAGATAAGTGAACCTGCGACCCACCGGCTGAAGCGGCCCAGCTGCCTTCAGAGGGTTAGAGCCGGCCCCAGCGCCTGCGAAGTAGGTGGACCTGCGAACACAGACAGACCAGGTGCTAGGCCCCGCCAGGGTGCTAGACACATAACCAGGTTTGGGGAGGGGCCGAGCCGCTGCCCGTGCCTGCAAAGCAGGTGGACCTCTCACCCAGAGGTAGAACAGACCCAGCGACCTACCAGCGTGGTAGACACATCGCCCCGGTTTGGGGGGGGGGGCAGAGATGCCACTCACGCCTGCAATGTAGACAGCCCTGCAACCCACAGACAGAAGAGGCCCAGCGGAGCGCGGAGGGGCAGAGCCGACGCCTGTGCCTGCAAGGTAGCTGGACCTGTTACCCACTGGCTGAACAGGACCAGCACCCGCAGAGGGGTAGATCAACTGCCCGCTCCTGCAAGGTAGGCGGACCAGCTACCAAGAGGCAGAACAGGCCCAGCGGCGTGCTGGTGTGGTAGGCACATTTCCCCAATTGGAGGAGGGGCAGAGCCGCTGCTTACGCCTGTGAGGGAGACTTTTCAAGAATACAATAGCAATATAAACATTTAGGGGTAAAATTCAATAACACAAAAGTTTCACCAAGCCGAAAAAAACGTGAACAGTAGGGAAAGACAAGGAAAGAAAGGACCACAAGCAACGCAGGTCAACTCAACATTAGAAGAGGTAATATCTGCAGCATATGGAATGTCAGATAAAGAATCAGGATATACTTGCTTCAGATGATCTGGAGTCTCCAGGGAGACATTAGACAGCAAAATCAGACAATGAAAGATCACTTTGACAATGAATTACATAAACAAATCCAAGAAGGAAAAGATCAACTATACAGGGAGATAGAGGTTATAAAAAACACACAAACAGAAATCATAGAAATGCAGGAAGCAATAAACCAACTTAAAAACTCAATTGAGAATACTACCAGCAGAGTAGATCACTTAGAAGATAGAACATCAGACAATGAAGACAAAGTATTTCAACTTGAAAAGAACATAGAAAGCTCAGCAAGACTGTAAGAAACCATAAGCAGAACATCCAAGAAATATGGGATAACATGAAGAGACCAAACTAAAGAGTAATTGGGATACAGGAAGGTATACAGGTCCAAACCACAGGATTGAGCAATCTATTCAATGAAATAATATGAGAAAACTTTCCAGACATGAAGAATGAGACAGAATCCCAAATCCTAGAAGCCTACAGGACGCCAAATGTGCAAAATCATAAGAGATAAACAACTAGACATATTATAATGAAGATGCCAAACATACAGAATAAAGAGAGAATTTTAAAAGCTACAAGAGAAAGGAAGCAGATTACATTTAGGGGTAAACCAATCAGGATAACAGCTGATCTTTCAACACAGACTCTGAAAGCTAGAAGATCCTGGAATAACATTTTTCAATCACTGAAAGAAATTGGGTTCCAACCAAGAATTGTGTATCCAGCGATTTTAAGCTTCAGGATGGAAGATGAAATTAAAACCTTCCATGATAAACAAAAGTTAAAAGAATTTGCAGCTAGAAAACCATCTCTTCAAAAGATCCTTGGCAAAACATTATAGGAAGACGAAATGGAAAATAACAATGAAAACCAACAGTGGGAGGTAGTACAGTAAAGGGGCGAAAAATAATCAAAGAGAAAAACAAACCATGTTTAGTAACATAAATAAACAAATATGGCTGGAAGAACAACCCATATTTCAAAAATAACCCTAAATGTTAATGCCTTAAACTCACCAATTAAGAGACACAGGCTAGTAGAATGGATCACGAAAGAAGACCCAAAAATTTTCTGCCTACAGGAGACACATTTGATAGGAAAAGACATATATAGACTAAAGGTGAAAGGTTGGGAGAAATCATATCACTCATATTGACTTCGGAAACAAGCAGAAGTGTCCATACTCATATCAAATAAAATAGATTTCAAGACAAAGTTAATCAAAAGGGATAAAGAGGGACACTAC
Source organism: Callospermophilus lateralis (assembly GCF_048772815.1). Classification (NCBI taxonomy): domain Eukaryota; kingdom Metazoa; phylum Chordata; class Mammalia; order Rodentia; family Sciuridae; genus Callospermophilus; species Callospermophilus lateralis. The sequence continues at coordinate 554,549 of NW_027511180.1, read as the reverse complement.
ATATTGCTCAAGGGAACCATACACCAACAAGACATAACAATCATAAATATATGTGCCCCAAACAATGGTTCAGCTATGTTAATCAAACAAACTCTTCTCAAGTTCAAGAGTCTGGTAGACCACCATACAATAATCATGGGAGATTTCAACACACCTCTCTCACTACTGGACAGATATTCCAAACAAAAGTTGAATTAGGAAACTATAGAACTCAATAACACAATTAATAACCTAGACTTAATTAACATATATAGAATATACCACCCAACATCAAGCAGTTACACTGTTTTCTCAGCAGCACATGGATACCTCTCAAAAATAGATCATATATTATGTCACAGAACAACTCTTAGACAATATAAAGGAGTATAGATAATACCAGGCATCTTATCTGATCGTAATGGAATGAAACTGAAAATCAACAATAAAAGAAGGAAGGAAAATTCATGCATCACTTGGAGAATGAACAATACGTACTGAATGATCAATGGGTTATTGAAGACATCAAGGAGAAAAATAAAAAAAAATTCTTAGACATAAATGAAAAATACAGACAAAACATATCAGAATCTATGGGACACATTGAAAGCAGTTCTAAGTGGAAAATTCATTGCTTGGAGTTCTTTCCTTAAAAAAAGAAAAAAAACAACAACAAATAAATGATCTCATAGTTCATTTCAAAATCCTAGAAAAAGAAGAGCAAAACAACAGAAAAAGAAGTAGAAGGCAAGAAATAATTAAAATCAGAGCTGAAATTAATGAAATCGAAACAAAAGAAACAATTGAAAAAATTGAAAATACTAAAAGTTGAAAAATTAATAAAATCGACAGACTCTTAGCCATGTTAATGAAGAGAAGAAGAGAGGGAACTCAAATTACTATCATAAGGGATGAAAAAGGCAATATCACAACAGACACTTCTGAAATACAGAAGATAATCAGAAATTATATTAGAAGATAGTGAAGGCATCAATAAATTTCTTAAGTCATATGATCTGCCCAGATTGAGTCAGGAGGATATAGACAACCTAAGCAGACCAATATCAATTGAGAAAATAGAAGAAACCATCCAAAGACTACCAACTAAGAAAAGCCCAGGACCGAATGGGTATACAGCAGAGGAGGCCAATATCACCCTGATTCCTCAACCAGACAAAGACCCTTCAAAGAAACAAATGTACAGACCAATCTCTCTAATGAACCTAGATGCAAAAATCCTCAATAAAATTCTGGCGAATCAGATACAAAAACATTTTTAAAAAATTGTGCAACATGATCAAGTAGGATTCATTCCTGGGATACAAGGCTGGTTCAATATACGGAAATCAATAAATGTTATTCACCACATCAATAGACTTAAAAATAAGAACCATATGATCACCCCAATAGATGCAGAAAAAGCATTCAATAAAGTACAGCATCCCTTTATGTTTAAAACTCTAGAAAAACTGGGATAACAGGAACATACCTCAATATTGTAAAAGCAATCTATGCTAAGCCTCAGGCTAGTATCATTCTGAATTGAGAAAAAATTGAAGGCATTCCCTCTAAAATCTGGAACAAGACAGGGATGCCCTCTCTCACGATTTCTGTTCAACATAGTTCTCGAACACTGGCCAGAGCAATTAGACAAATGAAAGAAATTAAAGGCATAAAAATAGGAAAAGAAGAACTTAAATTATCACTATTTGCAGATGACATGATTCTATACCTAGTAGACCCAAAAGGGTCTACAAGAAACTATTAGAGATAATAAATGAATTCAGCAAAGTGGCATGATATAAAATCAACAATCATAAATCAAAAGCATTCCTGAATATCAGCAACAAATCCTCTGAAACGGAAATGAGGACAACCACTCCATTGAGAGTATCCTCAAAAAAAATAAAATAAAATATTTGGTTATCAATGTAACAAAAGATGTGAAAGACTTACACAATGAAAACTACAGAACCCTAAAGAGAGAAATAGAAGAAGATCTTACAAGATGGAAAAATATACCCTGTTCATGGATAGGCAGAATTAACATCATCAAAATGGCGATATTACCAAAAGTTCTCTATAGGTTTAATGCAATGCCAATCAAAATCCCAACGGCATTTCCTGTAGAAATAGATAAAACAATTATGAAATTCATATGGAATAATACAAGACCCAGTATAGCAAAGCCAACTCTAAGCAGGAAGTGTGAATCAGGCGGTATAGCGATACATGTCCTCAAACTATACTACGGAGCAATAGTAACAAAAAGAGCATGGTACTGGTACCAAAACTGGCGGGTGGACCAATGGTACAGAATAGAGGACACAGAAATCAATCCACAAAATAACAGCAATCTTATATTTGATAAAGGAGCTAAAAGCATAAACTGAAGGAAGGATAGCATCTTCAACAAATGGTGCTGGAAAAACTGGAATTACATATGTAAGAAAATGAAACTGAATCCCTTTCTCTCGCCATGCACAAAAGTTAACTCAAAATGGATCAAGGAGCTTGATATCAAATCAGCGACACGGCGTCTGATAGAAGAAAACTTTGGCTATGATCTACATACTGTGGGGTTGGGCTCCAAATTCCTCAATAGGACACCCATAGCATAAGAGTTAATAATTAGAATCTACAAACAGGACTTACTCAAACTAAATAGATTTTTCTCAGAAAAAGAAACAATAAGAGAGGTAAAAAGGGAGCCTACATCCTGGGAACAAATCTTTACTCCTCACACTTCAGATAGAGCCCTAATATCCAGAGTTATACAAAGAACTCAAAAAATTAAACAATAAGCAAATGAATTACCCAATCAACAAATGGGCCAAGGACCTGAACAGACACTTCTCAGAGGAGGACATACAATCAATCAATAAGTACATCAAAAAATTCTCACCATCTCGAGCATTCAGAGAAATGCAAAACAAACCCACCCTAAGATACCATCTCACTGCAGTAAGCTTGGCAGCCATTATGAAGTCAAACGACAACAAGTGCTGCCGAGGATGTGGGAAAAAGGGTACACCTGTACATTGCTGGTGGGACTGCAAATTGGTGCAGCAAATTTGGAAAGCAGTATGGAGATTTCTTGGAAACTTGGGAATGGAACCGCCATTTGACCCAACAATTCCCCTTCTCGGTCTAATCCCTATAGACCCCAAAAGTGCATGCTACAGGGACACTGATAAATCTATGTTCATAGCAGCACAATTCACAATAGGAAGACTGTGGAACCAACCTAGATGCCCTTCAATAGATGAATGGATTAAAAAAAATGTGGCATTTATACACAATGGAGTATTACTCTGCATTACAAAATGACAAAATCATACAATTTGCAGAGAAATGGATGGCATTAGAACGTATTATGCTACGTGAAGATAGCCAATCACTAAAAAACAAATGCCAAATGTTTTCTTTGATATAAGGAGAGTAACTAAGAACAGAGTTGGGAGGAAGAGCATGAGAAGATGATTAATATTAAACAGGGGTGAGAGGTGGGAGGGAAAAGGAAAGAGAAGGAAAATTACATAGAAATGGAAGGAAACCCTCATGGTTATACAAAATTAAATACAAGATAAAGTGAGGGGAAAGGGGACAAAAACAAGTGAAAGAAATGAATTACAATAGATGGGGTAGAGAGAGAGGATTGGAGGGGAGGGGATGGGAGATAGTAGAGGACAGGAAAGGCAGCAGAATACAACAGACACTAGTATAGCAATATGTAAAATAGTGGATGTGTAACTGATGAGATACTGCAATCTGTATACGAAGAAAAATGGAAGTTCATAACCTACTTGAATCAAAGTGTGAAATATGACATGTCAAGAACTATGTAATGTTTTGTAGAACCAACAATAAATATTAAAGGAAAAAAAACACATGGAGAACTATTTCAATGAAAAATTGACTAGGTTTATAACACCTACACTTTATCATGCAAAAGGCAAGTCCAACTATACACCATGCCTCTTCAGAAGTACTTGTATTTCTATTCTGTTTGGGTTATTTTTCTTCATCATATTAGGATTAGTAGTCAGAGTTTGGTAGGGTATGCGTTAGTGTCAGGGATTCAGTCTTTGGAATGGAAAATTGGATAATGAATCCAATGTGTATGCAAATATGTGCTACACAAAAATCTTCCCACTCTCATCCAGAACAATGCCTTGACGTTACCTTCAAGCCAAATAAGAAACAATTAGAGGAGAAGAGTTAGAAAATCTGTAAATACATATCTGGAATGGAAAATATTCAGGAGTTCACAAACTTGGAGGTGGTAGAGGAGTATCCCAAAGTAAGGGACAGGGTAAACACTGCACAAACATGGAGGTCTGCTGGCCTAAAGACTTCTAGAGAAACTGCCTCTGAGGATGGGCACTTGAAATATATGTTGTCAGTAGCTTTAGCTTCCTTTGTAGTGAGATCATCAAAGCTGGGTCTGCATCTATGTGACCTGGAGGACATTCTTTCTTGCTTTCCAATACACATGAGGCAGCAGTGCTGAATTCTCTCTTCGTATGTAAACTGTGGCCACTGGGGTCTAAGTGTCTCCCTGTGTGGACTGTGAAGCCTTTTGTTCATCCTCCATTTTCGTAGAGTTTCCTGCTGCAGCACTGAGAGTTTGGTATTTGCCTCACAAAATACAAGGAGTTCAACTGGAACACAGTCCTGGAGGGAGTTCTGTCATTTGTGGTTTTTCAGGGTCTACAAGAGAATGCACCAACCAGGCTTCATTCCCACATAACTTGCCCCCTTCTCCATAGCAACCTGATTCTGGACATTGCCCTGAAAACTATCCATTTAACAAGACACCTTTACATATAAGTGTCTGGTCACTGCACCGTGTCAGTGACAAACCATTTGGAAATCAATGGCAAAACCACATGGCGCAACCACAGATGATTTATCACACACCTGCACACCACAGCTCAGGGCCCACTACTCAGGAGGGTCCAACTTAATGGCATCTCTGTTCTACACCATTTTCATAAATCCCAGTCAATCAAGGCACTGTCTGGTACACTCATGATCAGCAAGAGGTGCTGACAATTTAAGCCACAGCCTCACACAGGGCCCAGAGTCTGATTCAGACATAACCATTTCCAAAACAATTCATCAACGAGGCACAGGTGATGCCCATTCATTTCCATTTGAAAATTGTTTTCTTCTGGCTTTATAAAGGGGTGGCCTGAGGCAAAGAGGTTCCTGACATTCAGGGCAACAGAACAACAGTTAAGCAAAAGGCCCTAAGCCAGGTTTCACCATAGAGACTTTCCTGGTCACACCAATATCTGAGTTTTCTGGTGTGCTCGCCATTCCTTTCAGCTAACTAGTACATGGCCATGTCACAGAGCTTGGAGGTGGTACATATCTTGGACAAAAAACCATGAGCCTTTCTGGAGAGTTGCCAGAATTCAGGAAGAATTCAAGAACTTAGGATGATACTAGGTGTTGCCCATGGATAAGTCAAGCCTCAGTCCATTCATTAATTGGGCAGGATGAATGCTGTGAAGCTTTCTACTAGACAGGACACACCCATTGATCCATTTTCTTTTCTAATATCTACAACTAAGGACACAGTGGGATACACAGACATAGAAACAGTCTCCTTGTCAGATGACTTACTAGAAACAGTCCACTCCAAACCAAACAAACCTCCTTTTTTACCTATTCTCAGAATATGAGACAAATCCACAAACTGACATCCACACACACAAAGTCACCTCCTTCCCCAAGTATGTCTGTGACTATCCGGAGTGTCCTCTGACTAGTAGGCCATAGAATGTTCCCCAGAAATGGCCGGTCCTGTCTCAGATCTGGTCTCCTTGGCCAATTCTGTGAAGTTTTCAGGAGGCAGTGGTGAGCCATTTCCTGCCCTCTCAGGAAAGGACCCTCTTCAAAGCTTTCTTGGCATTTGGCCACCCTCACATCAGTAGGTACCAAGAAAGACTGACTCTTTACTTGGTAAATCCAAACAAGTGAGCCCACTTGGACTGGGACTGGTACTGGCTCTTGGTGCCTGGCTTCCTGGATCACAAAATTCAGAGAGTTCCATCATGAAAAAAGTGAGGTGAGGTCACTTTCTTCAGAAAATGAATGAGGCCACTGTCTTGGCCACCACTTTGTCCTAACAGTTGCTTCCTAGTGTCTCAGGAAAAGGAGGCTGCCTCTATTTCCTGTGACACTTTCACAAGTTAGAATGGTATAGAAACATAGGCACCTGGGAACAGCTCTCCACACATGCCTGGTTTCATACATCTTCCCTACATTAAGAAGAGATAGGATGATTCAGACACATCCTTTCATCCTGATCGGGTTGTTTGCAAAGGAAGATGACTTTTGCTGTCTCAGGTCCTTCATAGCTGCCTACGTCTTCTCCAGGGATCATTTCTGCATGGATTTTGAGGTACTCAGCAGGTGGAAGATCTCCTAACTTCCTGTATTGTAATACTAACTTTGTCCCTGCTCTTCTGTAAAGTGAGATTGAGTGAACAATCTCAGTTTACAGAATGGTTAGGGTTAATAGCATGTTCGATTTGGGTTATGAATCATTTTGCTGGATGAATAATGATATTGGGAACCTGTGATATTTACAAGAACATGGAGGTGAAATATAAGTATGAAAACAGAAATCTAGGTAATATTTGAAGCCCAGAAGGACTTTGGGCCCTTGATTGGGATACTTAGCTTAAATTATGTTCTGTGTGACCTTTGCATTTTGTGTCCAGAATATTAGTGTGATAATATGTATATGTAGCTAAGGTGACATGAGTATTTCTTTCACCATTTCTGTGAGCAGTATTTTGAAAACTTATAAATTAGTACTGGGAATACTATTAGGTTTACCCTGTTTTGATGAATATAGAGATGATGCATTAATAGACCATACTGTGAATAAATTATATAACTGGTTCCAAATTTAAATAATGGATTGTATTGATATCTGAAAATATATAGAAAATCTTATATTGATATACATACATTCATTCCAACCAGTTATATATCTAATTGTAATGTTAGGGTTATCATTTATCATGAATAGTGTGTGAGTTTTGCCTCAAAAATGATTATGGAATCGAAAATAATATGTTTAGAAAGAAGTCTAGTAAAAAGACCAGTCAAGAAACATGGAGGAACATATGTCTTCCGAAGGAGGAAGTGATTGAAAGTGAACCAAATGTTTATAAATTTGTGAACTTGTGAATGAAAGGAAATATCTTATGATGTCCATGAACTGAAGAAATAATAACGTACCAGGTTTGAATAAAAATGAACTTTAACAAACACAATAGAGACATTAGGGATTCTGGCAAAGTATAGTTCGCAGTGAAAGGTTAATAAAATAAGTACTTGTCACTTCCTGTTTTTCTGTATGCTTAACAAAACACTTTTGAAATATTGAGAACTGTTTGCTAATCTTATTCCCAGAATGTGCTGTCCCCAATTGCCAAACTGCAGAATGTACTCCCTCAACTGGTTGCACGCAAACCGCTCACTCGCCCGGACCCATCAATAAACTTACCCCCCTGCCCTCTCCAAGGAAAATATATAAGCTGTGCTTAAGCTGTTCTCTGGGCTCTCTGCTCTATTCAAGTGAGCTCTGAGCCCCAGCATGCTGGACCCCCAATAAACCCTTTGCTTTTGCATGAGACAGTCTCTTGGTGGTCTCTTCCCCCGATTGTCACCGGACCTTTACATATGGAGGTTCCACTGAGATCCGGCAGTGGTGGACAAGAGACCCCAATGAACTCCTCTCAGGGTAAGTAAGGTGCCTCTTTCTGGTCAGGTTTCAGGTCAGGGCTTGGCAAAATGGATGTCAATGAAGAGCGTGAGCTCTCTCCAACGATGGCTGACAGTCATGTCACAGAGCCACAGGCCAAGTCCCTGGGTGACGTCATAGAGGACTCAGAAAATTGAGGAACAATAGTCTCCATGACTCAGTGATATTTTGTTTCAGATTCGTTATTGCCAACCGATCGGGTTCTGCCAACTACTAAGTCCTGGTCTCAGTGTTGGACTTCCATATCCTGTCTTTATTGTCTTGTCTTGTCTGTGTCGTGTGTTGTTGCTTTTACTGTTTGTGTATCTTTCATTATGGGACAGAGCACTTCAATGCCTCTGTCTCTGACCCTTGATCACTGCACCAAAGTTTGCTTAAGGGATCAGAATCTTTCTTTTTTAGTAAAACGCTGGACCTGGCAGACTCTCTGTGCCTCAGAATGGCTCACCATTGGATTTGGATGGACCCTAGAAGGATCATTCTACTTCCCACTAATTTAAAAAGTCAGAGATATTGTCTTTCAGCCAGGACCACACAGATACCTGTGAAGACAGATGGCCACTGCCTACCAACCCGGGGACGAGGGGAATCAACATCAATATCAAGAAAGAGACTTGTCTACATTAGACAACATCAGGTGTCATCCATGGAACCCCGCTGAAAGGGACCATAGAAGGTGCTACTTATAACACCTACAGAAGTAAAGGTAGACAGAATCACTTCCTGGATCCATACCTCTCATCTCAAGCCTGTGCCCTGTCCAGACTCTGGCTGGAAACTGTAAAAGACAGGTAACCCTTTCAAATTGTGTATTTGCCTTGTCAATAAGGCTATAGACTCTCCCCTTGACCACCAGTAGTCCTAACCCTCATCAGCCCATTCAGCAGCAATGGCTGATCACAAATCATACTGGACATGAAGTATGGTCTATCTCGCATACCGCCCACTTAAGGACATGGTCGCCATCTCTCCACAGAGACATTTGTCAGCTGGCTATAGGTCTTTTCCATTGGGATATCCCTGATGAAGTGGATCTCACTAAAATTCCATTAAATCCCTTCTCTACCATAGATAATGGAAACAAATATTATGGATGTAGGGACACGCGAGCCAGATGCAGTTTGGCTAGCCTAGATTACTATGTTTGCCTGGCGGACTATCAAAGCCACAAACAGTCACGGCTGTGTTGGGGGGAAGCCGACTTCTTCTGTAAGTCATGGGGATGTGAGCATTCAGGGACTGCTTGATGGAACCCAAACTCCTCATCAAATTCTGTACACAGCATTGGCCATATCCAATTAGATAACCAAAATTGATAGCCCCCAGAGGGGTCTCTAGATCCTCAAATTCTGCGTGACCTTTTTAACTTTTGCAAGTGCTCAAAAGTGTGAAAGGAGATTCCCCTATGTGGAGGCCTTTTCCCTCCTTTTTTCACATCCTGAACTATGCTTCTCCAATAGATCCTCACCCTCAGCCATCTGCTCCATACTCTCTGCTCTTACTCTCACCTAAGCAACCTGATTTCTCCCCTCCAATTACTAGATCAAAAACCCAAACCTCCGCCCATTCTATGACCATTGCCCCCTTGTTAAGGTAGCAGGTACTGAGGTACACCTTAACCCACTCACTCCTCTCTTCTCTTGTCATTGCCTGCACCGGGTCCCACCAGGTCCTCTTACTAGCTAACACAAAGCTCAAACCAGCTGAGGAGAGCCCTCAGACCCTTATCAAAGATGTAATGTAAATGGCCTTTAAAGTTGCTTTGTCATCACTGAAAACAGGTTACTAAGTATTTAAAGTCCCTCACAGGCTTTTGGGGATACTAACTCCCATCTTACCCTCTGCTCTACCTGTTGTACTGCTCAAGATTTGTTCCTATAAAAATCCAAAACCCCTTTCCCATTATTCTTTTACATCTCTCCTACCTCATTCTCAGATCCACGGAGCTGCTCACAGCCACGCCTTCCCCGTCTTCCCCCTCTGTACCAGGCCCACAGAAATGTCTTAACTGACCTTCTCCAGAAATCTTCAACATAGCTGAATTTAGGACTTTCAGAAAAAGAGTCCCTATAAAAAATTTCTAAGTACATAAACTTCCTCTTTTCCTGTTGCCCTATTATACTTGGCCACTGGCTAAAAAAATCAGCAATCCTAAGCTAGACACCACCTTACTAGTTTTTCACAAAATATGTGAACAAGGCCTTGGCCTTGAGCTGAGGCTTCACAGAGATGGCTACATTTGTAAGATAAAGAAGTTACCAACTGGGCTCCATGGTAACAGTTGGGAGAGGGAAAAAATAAAGAGAATATAATGCTCTCCCTCACCCAGGTGTCCTTGAAAAGTTAACTTTCCCACAACAGAGGAAAAAAACAGAATACAAACTGCTTTCTGTGAACTGCTTAAGACTGTGAACTTCTGAGCCCCTTCCCTTATATGTTGGGTACAAAATTCTGAAAGTACCTAAACTTGGGGTTCCGGGGATTTAATTGATTACAACAGAAGTAATGCCCTCTGAATCTGGTTGCAAACAAATAGGACTGTTTTCCTGTCTTTGGTACTATCTTAGGTCCCTTGCCTTGTCCGTCCCTACAACAGTATAATTCTATATACTTAAAACATTGTTTATGTTTTCATGAAGTGGTCAACAGATGTGATTAATTGTATAGTTGTGCAAATGTTTCCCAGAGTGCTCTATCAACACAGGTTCATTTGAAGATCAAATAGGGGGGCATAAAACCTAGTTCCACTGGGAACATATATCACTCACTTTTGCGATCCTATTAGGAATACATGTTGCTGCAAGGGTGGGCACAAGAACCACTGCCTTGGTCCATGGGACAAAACAAATGACCCAAATAGAAGCAGCTATAGACCAAAACTTAAAGATATTAGAAACCTCCATAACAGCATTGCAGGAATCTTTAACCTATCTCTCTGAAGTTGTTTTACAGAACAGTCGAGGATTGGAACTCCTCTTCATGTGAGAAGAGGGCCTTTGTTTTGCATTGATGGAAGAATGTTGTTTTTATGCCAACCATATTGGAGTTGTAAAAAAATCTATGAGTAAATTAAAAAGATGACTTGAAGAGCATCAACGACAGAGAGAGGCCAAAAAAGGGTGTTTTGAATCTTGGTTCACAAAGTTCCCCTGGTTAACTACGCATTTATCAACCCTGGCCGGTTCAATAATAATCCTCATATTATTGCTAACTATTAAACCCTGCTTGCTCAACCATGTAATTTATTTTCTCCAAGCTCAAATTGGACAAGTTAAACTAATGGTAATACCCCACTAGCAGACATAGAATGTGACACCCCCCAATGATCATTTTTATGATTAAAAGTAGCCAGAAAAAGAAGTGTCGAATGAAAGGTTAATAAAATATGTAGTTGTCACTTCCTGTTTTTCTGTACGCTTAACAAAACACTGTTGAAATCTTGAGAAATGTTTGCCAATCTTGTTCCCAGAATGTGCTGTCCCCAACTGTCAAACTGCAGAATGTACTCCTTCACCAGGTTGCATGCAAATTGACCACTCGCCCTGACACATCAATAAACTTCCCTCCCTGCACTCGCAAGGGAAAGTATTTAACCTCTGCTTAAGCTGTTCTCAGGGCTCTCTACTCTTTTCAAGTGAACTCTGAGCCCCAGCATGCTGGACCCCCAATAAACCCTTCGCTGTTACATGAGATAGACTCTTGGTGGTCTCCTCTTCCGACACTCGACCGACCTTTACTTGGATGATTGAATGTAGAAGAGAACATCCAGTCAAAAAGGGATAGTCAGTGGGATTAGGAATATAGTCCGTAGGTTTAGGAAGAAGAGTGAGTATAGGATTTGGACCAAAAGTTCTTTAGTAATAGGGTTTCGGTTAGAGAATGAATGTAAATGTCAGCACATGTGAAGAATGAGTCACAATGATGAACTGGGGAAAATATGTAGGAAAGCAGATATCAATAGAGACATTAGGAAATCAGGCAAAGTATAAAGTGAGTGATAGGATTAGACATTATCAACAGGGTTGAGTTTCAATATATAATCTTAGGAAGAAACAAATATGTAGTCACCAATAGGATTGACATTTGAGAGTATTAGGCAACCTGGACATGAATGTTTTTAATAATACAGGTTCACTTTCTATTTAGCCTTTGGTACAATCATAAGTGTGACTTTTGCATTTTGTGTTCCCAATATTACTGTGATAAAATGTATATGTAGATCAGGTGACATGAGTATTTCTTCCACAATTTCTCGGAGCAATATTTTGAAGACGTATAAATTGAGGACCCTAGGATATGCCAACAAACAATTCTTACACAAACTTTTACCAATGTGGTTCCAAAGGTAGAGGCGCATACGCAAGGAATGCAAAGTGAACTAATTCTAACCAAAAAAAAAAAGAAAAAAAAAATTCATACTTTATCTTCCACTTCTTGTGCCACTCCTGTTTCAAATTACTTAGTCTTGACTGCATGTCTCCTGCAGAAATAATCAAAATCTCTGGAATACGTCTTTTGTTTGTTTTGCTTTTGCGGTGCTGCAGATAGAACCCAGGGCCTCCACATGCTTCGGAAAGCACTTGACTGCTAAATCACATCCATGCTCCCCACCCCCACTACTTTTTTGTTGTTTTGAGAAAGGGTCTTAGTAGCTGGGATTTCAGGCATGCACTATTGCACCAGACTGCTGAATATATCTTGCCACTACATTTAGATGCAGAATTGGCTCAACAATAAGAAATTAAGAGGGTGTGAATAAAATAGTAATAGTGAAGAACCACTAAGAATACAGAGAAAGCACACTAAACAATACCTTTTGTTCAAATGCAATCTCTTTTAAAAGATTTTTTAAATGGATGACAATAAACTTCTGAAAAACAGACACAAATATCTTTCCTATCCTTTGCCTGAATTTCAATACTTTAAATTTTTTTTTAATTACAGCTTTACTGAGATACAAATTTATATACAATGCAATCTATTGTATCACATGTGTATCTATTTTATATCCAGTATGGTTATTTCAATAAAATGATACACTAACTTTTCTGAATGAGTAGAATTACTAGTTACTACTAGGGTTCAATTCCTAGCTTTGCAAAAGCAAACAAACAAACAAACAAAGTTGGCTAACGGATCATATATTCTAATATTCCTAGCATTTTTTCAGTACAAAAAACCCACATTATCCCACAAAGGGATATGAAATAGAATTATATTTTTTCATCTGGGTATGCTAAAGACAAGTCTATTTAGAAAATCCTGTTGTTTCAAATGTTGTTGAAAATAATATAAAAATACTTTAATAAAGAATGCAAAATAAAAAAAATAAATTAGTATTGGGGGTACAAAGAGGTGTACCCTGTGTCTATGAATATAGAAGTAATTCATGAATTGACAATACTGTGAATAAATAATATAACTGATTCCACTTCAAATAATGGATTGATAGAATTGATATCTGAAAATATATAAGAAATCTTATATTGATATAGAATCATTCATTCCAATGAGTTATACATCTAATGGTAATATTAGGGTTATATTCTATCATGAAAGGTGTGTGAGATCTGCTTCAAAAGTGAGAATGGAAAAGAAAAATAATGTATTTGGAAAGAAGTCTCATGAAAAGACCAGTCAAGAAACATAGAGGAATGCATGTGTTCTGAAGTAGAAAGTGATTGAAAGTGACACAAATGCAAATAATTTTGCTAACTTGTGGATGAAATACATATCCTATGATGTGAATAAACTGAAGAAATAGTAAAGTACCAGTGTTGAATAAAAATGAACGTCAAAATGTACATCATGTCCCATAGTAATCTACTTGGATTGATGTTAAACTGGGTCAGTTACTGTAGAAATATTAGGATTTGTATGCACCATTCACTGATGTTACTTGTCAGTACTAGAAAACAAATATGTATTTCAGGTGGATGAATAATTCTGAGAATAATCTTGTGAAAAGTTTATTATAAATCCACATACATGAATATGAATGAATTTAGGGTGTGTAAAAGAAGACAGAAGTATTTCATATTTTTAAAAATTTGGAGAGTGTATATGTATATATATATATATATATATATATATATATATATATATATATACACACACACACACACACACACACAAACAAACACATATACACACAGAGACATTGAAATGTAGCAATATATATGCCAATTGAAATTGATGTAGAAATACATATCGTCCAAAGATCCAAAAATATTTAATTTACTGAACATGGATTTGTGTATAATGTTGTTCAACTAGGAAGCTCCCCCTTAGGTTAAATTTTCATTTCCAACAGCGTTTAGGAGGAGTGATCTCTTCTCATAATTTGTATCTGCCAAGTCAGCCACCTCACAAGAATGTACATTTGATACCAGGTAGGATTCTATATGTGCATATAAAAATGCATGTGCTGAATAGGCTACAGACAAACGGAGACAGGAATTCAAATACTTGTTAAATTTAAAAACACATGGACAACTATGTCAACAAAATATTGATTAGATTTATAACTCCTACACTATATAATGCAAAAGGCAAGTTCAACTATACACCATGCCTCCTCTGAACTTCTTGGATTTCTATTCTGTTTGGGTTATTGTTCTCCATCATATTAGGATTAGTAGTCAGATTCTAGTAGGTTATGGGTTAGTGTCAGGAATTCAGTATTTCGAATGGAAAATTGGAAAATGAATCCAATGTGTATGCAAATATGTGCTACAAAAAAATCTTCCAACTCTCATCCACAACAATGCCTTGAAATTACCTTCACCCTAATTAAGACACAATTAGAAGAGAAGAGGTAGAAAATCTGTGAATATATATCTGTAGTGGAATATGCTCAGGAGTTCACCATTTTGGAGGTTGTAGAGCAGTTTCCAAAAGTAAGGGACAGGGTAAACACTCCACAAACATGGAGCTCTGTTGGCCAAAAGATTTCTTGAGAAACTGCCTCTGAGGGTGGGCACTTGAAATATATGTGTTTGTCAGAAGCTTTAGCTTCCTTTCTAGTGAGACCATCAAAGCTGGGTCTGTATCTATGTGACATGAAGATCTTGGTTTCTTATTTTCCAATGATTCTGAGGCAGCAGTGCTGATTTCTCTCTTTGTATGTAAACTGTGGCCACTGGGGGCTAAGTGTCACCCCATGTGGACTCTGAAGCCATTTGTTCATCCTCCAACTTTTGTGGTGTTTCTTGCTGCTGAACTGGGACATTGGTATTTGCTTCACGAAATACAATGAGTTCAACTGGAACACAGTGCTGGAGGAAGTTCTGTCACGTGTTGTGGGTCACGTTCTGCAGGAGAATGTACCAGCCAGGCTTCAATACCAGATAGCTTGTCCCCTTAACCTCAGCAACCTGATTCTTAACATTACCCTGAAACCTCTCCATATAACAAGATGCCTTTACATAGAAGGGTCTGCTGGCTGCACCATGTCAGCCACAAGCCATTTGGAAGTCAATAGCAGATCCACATGGTCCCACCACAGATATTTTATCACACACTACTGCTCTAGGTCCACTACTCAGCAGGCTCCAACTTATTGGCATCGCTGTTCTAGATAATTTTTATGAAACTCAGTCAATAAAGGCCCTGGCTAGTATACTCATGATCTGCAACAGACCATTTAAGAGTTCTCCAGTGCCACCTGTTAATGGCCTCCACAGGGCTTTGAAGAACTCATTTGACCCAAAGAATGCCTAATCTCACTTGATGGAGGTCAGGAACCTTACAGAGGAAGGCAAGAGACGTCATCCACAATTACTGATCTTTTTGCCATTTTGGTTTTGAATGCACACATGGGATCTTTCTTTAGATCCATCAGGTGCTGAGAATCTAAGCTATAGCCTCACATAGGACCAAGAGGCTGATTCAGACGCATCCCTTTCCAAAGCAATTAAGCACAGAGCCACAGTTGATGCCCATTTATTTCCATTTGAAAACTGTTTTCTTCAGGATTCACAAAGGGATGGCCTGAGGCAAAGACTTTCCTGACATTCAGGGCAACAGAACAATAGCAAAAGGCCCAAAGCAGGGTTTATCCACTGAGACTTTCCTGGACACACTGATATTAGAGTTTTCTGAGATGCTCGCCATTTCCTTCATCTATCTTGTACATGGCCATGTCACTCAGATTGGAGGTGGTACATATCTTGGACACAAAACAATGAGCCTATTCTTGAGAGTGACCAGAATTGAGGAAGAAATCAGGAACTTAGGAAGATTGCAGGTGTTGCCCATCCATAAGGCAAGGGGCAGTCCACTCCTAAATTGGGCAGGATGAATGCTGGGAAGATTTCTACTAGACAGGACACATTGATGCATTCTTTTTTCTAAGGTCTACAACCACGAACACAGTGGGTTACAAAGACATGCAAAAAATCGCCTTGTCAAACGACTTACTAGAAGCAGTCCACTCCAAACCAAACAAACCGCCTTTCCTACCTATTCTCATAAGAAGAGACTAAACCACAAAATCACACACACACGCGCAAACGCACCTCCTTCATTTAAGTAGGTCTGTGACTATCTGGAGTGTCCTCTGACTGGTGGGCCATACTATGTTCCCCCAAAAGGCCTGTCCTGTCTCAGATCTGGTCGCGGTGAACCACTACCTGCTTTCTCAGGAAAGGCCCCTCTTCAGAGCTCTCCTGGAATTTGAAATCCTCATATCAGTAGGGACCAAGGAATACTTAGTCTATCCTTGGTTTTTCCAAACAATGGAGCCCACTGGGACTGGAACTGTGACAAGGTCTTGGTATTCTCTGTCTTCCTGGAGCCCAAGGTCAGGGAGTTTCTTCACCAAGGAAGTGAGGTAGGTCGCTTCATTCAGGAACTGAGTGAGTTTACTGCCTTTGTAACCACTTTGTCCTAACAGGTGATTGCAAGGTTCCCATGAGGTGGAGGCTGCCCCTACTTCCCGAGACAGTTTCAACAGTTAGAATGGTATATCAACCATAGGAATCTGGGAACAGCTCTCCACACAGGCCTGGTTTGGTCCCTCTTCTCTACATTAAGAAAAGAGAGGCTGATTCAGACACAATGCTTCATCCTGTGTACGTTGTTTGCCATGGAAGATGACTTTTGCTCTCTCAGGTCCTTCATAGCTGCCTATGTCTTCTCCAGGGATCGTTTCTGCTTAAAACTTTGAGGATCTCAGCATCTGGAAGATCCCCTACATTCCTGTATTGTAAGACCAACTCTGTAGCTGCTCTTCTGTAAAGTTAGATTGAGGGAACAGTGTTTGGTTAGGCTTAATAACAGGTTCGATTTGGATTAAGAATCATTCTGAGCGATGAATAATGGTATTGGGAATGTGTGATATTTACAAGAATATTTAGGTGAAATATAAGTATGAAAACAGAAATCTAGGTAAAATTTGAAGCCCAGAAGGGCATTGGGCCTTTAATAGGGATACTTAGCTTTGACTTACGTTCTGCACAGATGTCTTAAATAAATCCATATACAATGTCATAGGACCTTGTACCTTGGATGATTGAATGTCACGAGAATATCCAGTCAAAAAGCTATAGTCGGTAGGATTAGGAAAAGTGTCGGTAGGTTTAGAAAGAATAGTGATTATAGGTTTTGGAGGAAATGTTTTTAGCAATTGGGTTTCGGTTAGAAAGTGAATTTAAATGTCAGCACATGTGAAGAGTCAGTCAAAATGATAAACTGGGAAAATATTTAGGAAAGCAGAAATCAATAGAGACATTAGGATATCAGGCAAAGTATAAAGTGAGTGATAGGATTACACATTTTCAACAGGCTTGAGGTTGAATATATAATCTTAGGAGGAAACAAATATATAGTCACCAATAGGATTGACATTTGAGAGCGGTAGCAACCTGGACAGGAATATTTTTAGTAATCCATGCTCACTTTTCATTTAGGTTTTGGTACAATCATAACTGTGACCTTTCCATTTTGTTTCCAGAATATTACTGTGATAACATGTACATGTAGATCAGGTGACATGAGTATTTCTTCCACCATTTCTGGGAGCAATATTGTGAAGACGTATAAGTTAGTACTGGGGGTACAAATAGGTGTACCCTGTGTCTATGAATATAGAGATAATGCATGAATAGACCATACTGTGAATAAATAGTATTACTGGTTCCAACTTTGAATAATGGATTGAATTGATAAATGAAAATATAGAGGAAATCTTATATTGATATATATATACATTCATTAAAACCAAATATACATCTAATGGTAATATTAGGGTTATGGTTCATCATGAAGAGTGTGTGAGTTTTGCTTCAAAAATGATTAAGGAAATCGAAAAAAAAACCTCATGAAAAGATCAGTCAAGAAACATGGAGTTATACATGTGTTCTGAAGCAGGAAGTGATTGAAAATGAAACAAGTGCCTATTAATTTTCGAATTTCTAGATGAAATATATATTTTATGATGTGCATAAACGGAAGAAATTGCAATGTACCAGTGTTGAATAAAAATGAATTTCAAAATACACATCATGTCCCATAGAAATCTATTTGCATTGATGTTAAACTGGGTAAGTTACTGCAGAAATACAAGGATTTGTATGCACCATTCACTGAAGATAGTTCTCAGTACGAGGAAACAAATATGTTTTTCAGGTGTGTGAATATTCCTGGGAATAATCTCGTGAAAAGTTGATTAAAAATCCACATACATGAATATGAATTATTTTAGGGAGTGTATAATAAGACACATATTTCATATTTTGAAAAATCTGGAGAGTATGTATACACACACACACACAAACAGACTTTAAAATGTAGGAATATATATGCCAATTGAAATTAACCATGAAATATATATCATCCACAGATCAGAAATATTTATTTTACTGAACATGGGTTTTTGTGTAAAGTTGTTCAACCAGGAAGCTCACCCATTGGTTGAATTTTCAGTTCCAGCATCATTTAGGAAGAGTGAACTATTCTAACAATTTGTATCTGCCAAGTGAGCCATCTCACAAGAATGTACGTGTGATTCCAGGTAGGATTCTATATGTGCATATAAAATTACATGTGCTGAATAGGCTGCAGAGAAAGGGAGTCAGGTATTCACATATTTGTTAACTTTAGAAATACATGGAGAAATATTTCAACAGAAAATTGACTAGATTTATAACTCCTACCCTATATAATGCAAAAGGCAAGTCCCACTATACAACATGCATCCTCTGAACTGCTTATATCTCTATTCTGTTTGGGTTTTTATTCTCCATCATATTAGGATTAGTAGTCAGAGTCTAGTAATGTAATGGTTAGTGTCATGGATTCAGTATTTCTAATGGAAATTTGGAAAATGAATCCAATGTGTATGTAAATATATGCTACACAAAAATCTTCCCACTCTCATCCAGAAAAATGCCTTGACATTACCTTCGCACCAAGAAAGACACAATTAGAGGAGAAGAATTAGAAAATGTGTGAATACATATATTCAATGAAAAATCCTCAGAAGTTCACAACCTTGGAGGGGGTAGAGGAGTTTCCAAAAGTAAGGGACAGGATAAACACTCCACAAACATGGAGCTCTGCTGGCCTAAAGACTTCTTGAGAAATGCCTCTGAGTTTGGGCACTTGAAATATATGTTGTTTTCAGGAGCTTTAGCTTCTTTCTAGTGAGACCATCAAAGCTCGGTCTGCATCTATGTGACCTGGAGGACATGGCATCTTATTTTTCAATGAACATGAGGCAGCAGTGCTGGTTTCTCTCTTTGCAGGTAAACTGTGGCCACTGGGGGCTAAGTGTCTCCCCGTTTGGACTGTGAAGCAATTTGGTCATGATCCACTTTTCGTTGTGTTTCTTGCTGCTGCACTGGGAGTTTGGTGTTTGCTTCATGAAATACAAGGAGTTTATCTGGGACACAGTGCTGGAGGGAGTTCTGTCACGTGTGGTGGGTCAGTGTCTGCAGGAGAATGCACCAACCAGGCTTCTATCCACATAGCTTTCCCCCTTGACCATAGCAACCTGATTCTGAACATTTCCCTGAAACCTCTGCATATAACAAGATGCCTTTACATAGAAGGGTCTGCTGCCTGCACCATGTCAGTCACAAGGCATTTGGAATCCAATGGTAGATCCTCATGGCCGTACCACTGATGTTTTATCACACACCTGCCCACCACTGCTCTAGGTCCACTTCTCAGCAGACTCCAACTTACTGGCATCTGTGTTCTACACCATGTTAAAGAAACCCAGTCAATCTAGGCACTCTCTGGTATACTCATGATCAGCAACAGGACATCCAAAGGTTCTCCAGTGCCACCTGGTCATGGTAATTTTAAAAATTTCATGATATTTATGTAACCATTTTCAAGGATGAAGTTGGAGGCATTGTGGGTTTCAATTATTCAGAAACCATTAAATGGTGAGGAATCTCATTTTAATGAAAGCTCTGGAGAACTCTCACAGGCAAGGCTTCCCAAATAGTGGCCAAAACGTCACTTGAAGCCAGGCCCATTGAGGTCTAAAATGTGAGGTCCATGTGTGTTTTGACTCTCAATTGTGGCTGCCAAGTCTTTCAGAATAAAATTATGTGATTCTCTGGCTGAGATTCCCAGTGAACTGTGGAAAGTCCCCCTGGGACTAGATCTCAGCTTCCAATGGCGACTCTCATGCGTTGCCTCCGAAAATCTTAACACAATTCATGGCAATTCTTCTCTGAGGTCAGTTCAAGAACTGAGTCTCTAAGGGGAATCACACCAGAATTCAACCCAGGTTGAACCAGTAATCTCTCACAATTAAAACCTAAACACTCCCACATGACCCTCATCTTCTTCCATATAGACACTCATCATAACCTCTGGCTGGAGGTTTCCATGAGGGCACAGCCCAAGACAGTGTCCAAAATAAGCTTCCTTGTCCCTCATTTGCCTAAAGTCACGTTTGCCTGGACACCCTTCCTATGAACCAGGAGTGATCAAATAGGCCTGACATTTATACTGCTCCACTTCTCCAATTTGAGGCCTACTGACTGAGGGGTTTAAATTCTTTTTGGGAATTGGACGCATGAGAAAACACAAGAACTATGGGCAAGCCACTGCAGAGCTTTGAAGAACCCATTTAACACAAAGGATCCCTATTCTTCCTTGATGGAAGTAAGTGCCCTACAAGAGGAAGGCAAGAGACTTCATCCACAATGACTCTACTTTTAGCCATTTTGGTTTTGGATGCACATATGGAATCTTTCTTTAGATCCATAAGGTGCATAGAATCTAAGCCACAGCCTCACACAGGGCCAAGAGGCTGATTCAGACACATCCCTTTCCAAAGCAATTAAGGAAAGAGCCACAGGAGATGCACATTTATTTCCAATTGAAAAGTCTTTTGTTAAGGCTTCCAAAAGTGTTGGCCTGAGGAAAACACCTTCCTGACATTCAGGGCAACAGAAAAATATGTATGCATAAGGCCCAAAGCAGGGTTTCTCCACTGAGATATTCCTGGTCACACTGCTATCTGAGTTTTCTGAGATGCTCGGCTATTCCATTCAGCTATCCAGTACATGGCCATTTCACAGACCTTGGAGGTGGTACATATCTTGGACACACAACCATGAGTCTATTCTTGAGAGTGACCAGAATTGAGTAAGAAATCAGGAACTTAGGAAGATTGCAGGTGTTGCCCATCCATAAGGCAAGCCGCAGTCCATTCATAAATTGGGCAGGATGAATGCTGGGAAGCTTTCTACTAGACAGGACACATCCATTGATGCATTCTCTTTTCTAATGTCTACAACCACTAACACAGTGGGATACACAGACATAGAAAAACTCGCATTGTCAAAGGACTTAGAAGAATCAGATAATTCCAAACCAAACAAACCTCCTTTCCTACCTATTCTGAGAACATGAGACAAAACCACAAACCCCACCCAAACTCACAAATTCAACTTCTTCCCCCAAGTAGGTCTGTGACTATCCGGAATGTCCTCTGACTTGTGGGCCATACTGTGTTCTCCCGAAATGGCCTGTCCTGCCTCAGATCTGGTCACCTTGGCCAACTCTTTGAAGTTGTCAGGAGCCAGTGTTGAGCCACTACCTGCTTTCTCAGGAAAGGCCCCTCTTCAGAGCACTCCTGGCATTTGGCCATCCTCACATCAGTAGGTACCAAGAATGACTGACTCTGTCCTTGGTAAATC
The DNA here is from genome assembly GCF_048772815.1 of Callospermophilus lateralis. NCBI lineage: Eukaryota > Metazoa > Chordata > Mammalia > Rodentia > Sciuridae > Callospermophilus > Callospermophilus lateralis. The sequence continues at coordinate 532,616 of NW_027511180.1, read as the reverse complement.
CAACAAGTGAGCCCACTGGAACTGTGACTGGGACTGGCTCTGGGTGCCTGGCTACTTGGATCACAAGTTCAGAGAGTTCCATCACCAAGGAAGTTAGGAAGGTCATTTCTTTGGGAACTGAATGAGGTCACTGCCGTGGCAACCACTTTGTCCTAACACTTGCTTCCAAGGGTCCCATGAGATGGAGGCTGCCCCTAATTCCTGAGACACTTTCAAAAGTTAGAATGGTATACCAACCATAGGTACCCAGGAACAGCTCTCCACACAGGCCCGGTTTGCTCCATCTCCTCTAGGTTAAGGATAGAGAGTCTGATTCAGACTCAACCCTTCATCCTGACCAGGTTGTTTTCCATGGAAGATTACTTTTGCTCTCTCCGGTCTTTCATAGCTGCCTACATCTTCTCCAGGGATAATTTCTGCATTGACCTTTGAGATTTTCAGCAGGTTGAAGATCCCCTACATTCCTGTATTGTAAGAACAAATCTGTCCCTGCTCTTCTGAATACTTAAATTGATGGAACAATGTATGGTTAGTGTTATTAACATGTTCAATTAAAACCAAAACACTACCACATGGCCCTTATATTCTTCCATATAGACACTCATCATTACCTCTGGCTGGAGGTTTCCACAAGGGGCGAAGCCCAAGACAGTGTCCAAAATAAGTTCCCTTGCCCCTCATTTGCCTAAAGTCTGGGTTTCCTGGACACCCTTCCTGTGAACCAGGATTGATCAAATAGGCCTGCCATTAATAATGCTCTTTTTCTCCTTTTTGAGGCCTACTGAACGTGAGGTATTGATTCTTTATGTGATTTGGAGTCATGTGAAACCCAAGCACCTTTTCTCGTCTTTGAAAAACTCATTAGACCCAAAGGATCCCTATTCGTACTTGATGGAGGTGGGGAGCCTAACAGAGGAAGCAAGAGACTTCATCCACAATGTCTGATCTTTTTGCCATTTTGGTTTTGGATGCACACATGGGATCTTTCTTTAGATCCATCAGGTGCTGAGATTCTAACCCACAGCCTCACACAGAGCCGAGAGGATGATTTAGACACATCCTTTTCTAAAGCAATTAATCTAAGAGCCACGGGTGATGCTCATTCATTTCCATTTGAAAGCAGTTTCTTCAGGCTTCACAAACTGGTGGTCTGAGGCAAATACCTACCTGACATTCAGGTCAACAGAACAGTAGGTAAGCAAAAGGCACAAAGCAGGGTTTCTCTACTGAGACTTTACTGGTCACACTGATATCTGAGTTTTCCGAGATCCTCCCCATTCATTTCAGGTATCCAGTAAATGGCCATGTCACAGAGCTGGGAGGTGGTACATATCTTGGACAAAAAAAAAATGAGCCTATTCTGGAGAATGGCCAGAATTCAGGAAGAAAACAGGAACTAAGGAAAATAGTAGGTGTTGCCCATCGATAAGGCAAGCAACAGTCCATTCATAAATTGGGCAGGATGTTTGCTGGAATGCTTTCTACTTGTCAGGACACATGCATTGATGCATTCACTTTTCTCATATCTACAACCACCGACAAAGTGGGATACACAGACATAGAATCACTCACCATGTCAAATGACTTATTAAAAACAGTCCACTCCAAACCAAACAAACTGCCTTTCCTACCTATTCTCAGAACATGAGACAAAACCATAATCTCACATCTACACCCACAAAGGCATATCTTTTACCCACATAGGTCTGTGAGTAACCAGAGTGTCCTCAGACTGATAGGCCATACTATGTTCCCCCGAAATGGCCTGTCCTGTCTCAGATCTGGTCTCCTTTACCAACTCTCTAAAGTTTTCAGGAGCCATCGGTGAGTCACTACCTGCTTTCTCAGGAAAGGCCCCTCTTCAGAGCTTTCCTGGCATTTAGTGATCCACAAGAAAGACTGACTCTGTCCTTGGTAAATCCAAACAAGTGAACCCACTGGGAAAGGGACTGGGACTGGCTCTTGGTGCCTGGCTTCCTGGATCCCAAGTTCAGAGGGTTCCATCACCAAGGAAGTGTGGTAGGTCACTTCCTTCAGGAACTGAATGAGATCACTGCCTTGGCAACCACTTTGTTCTAATATTTGCTTCCAATGGCTCCATGACATGGAGGCTGCCCCTACTTCCTGTGTCACATTCACAAGTTAGAATGGTATACCAACCATAGGCACCCGGGAACAGTCAGAGACTACTAGGGTATGGCTTACTGTCAGGAATTCAGTGTTTCAAATAGAAAATAGGAAAATGAATCTAATGTGTATACAAATATATGCTAGACAAAAATCTTCCCACTGTCCTCTACAACAATGCCTTGATATTTCCTTCACCACAAGTAAGACACAATTAGTGGAGAATAGTTTGAAAATCTGTGAATATATATCTGGAAAAAAAATGAATGGAGTTCACAACCTTGGAGGTGGTAGAGGAATTTCCAAATGTAAAAGAAAGGATAAACACTCCACAAACATGGAGCTCTGGTGGCCTAATAAATTTTTGAGAAACTGCCTCTGAGTTTGGGCCCTTGAAATATTTGTTGTTGTCAGGAGCTTTAGCTTCCTTTGTAGTGAGACCATCAAATCTGGGTCAGCATCTATGTGACCTGGATGACATGGTTCCTTATTTTCTATTGAAGATGAGGCAGCAGTTCTGAATTCTCTCTTTGTAGGTAAACTGAGGCCACTGGGGTCTAAGTGTCTAACCGTGTGGTCTGTGAAGCCATTTGGTAATACTCGAATTTTTGTGGTGTTATTTACTGCAGTACTCTGAGTTTGGTATTGGTTTCATGAAGTACAAGGATATAAACTGGGACACAGTCCTAGAGGGAGTACTCTCATGTGTGGTGAGTGAGGGTCTGCAGGAGAATGCACCAACCAGGCTTCTATCCCAAAAAGCTTGCACCCATGTCCATAGCAACCTGATTCTGAACATTGCCATGAAACCTCTCCATATAACAAAATCCCTTTATTTGTAAGGGTCTGCTGGCTGCACCATGTCAGTCACAATCCATTTGGAAGCCAAGGGAAGATCCATGTGGCCAAACGACAGATGTTTTATCATACACCTGCCAACCACTGCTCTAGGCCCACTACTCAGCAGGCTCCAACTTTCTGGCATCTCTGTTCTACAACATTTTCATGAAACCCAGTCAATCAGGGCACTGTCTGGTATACTCGTGATCAGCAACAGACATCCAAAGATTCTCTAGTGCCACCTGTTCATAGGAATATCAAACATTTTATGGTGTTTATCTAGCCAATTTTCAAGGATGAAGTTGGAGGCACTGTGGGTTTCAATTCATTCAGGGACCATTAAATAGTGAGGAAGCTCATTTCAATGAAAGCTCGGGACAACTCTCACAGGCAAGGCTTCCCAAGGAGTGGCCAAAAGGTCACATGAAGCCAGGCCCATTGAGGTTTACAATTGAGGTCCATGTGTGTTTTGACTCTCAACTATGGCTGCTAAGTCTTTCTGAATAAAGTCATGTGATATCCTGGCTGAGAATCCCAGTGCTCTTTGGAAAGCCAACCTGGGCCTAGATCTCAGTCTCCAAGGGCAACTCTCATGTGTGGCCTCCTAAATTCCAAACACAATTCATGCCAATACGTCACTGAGATCTGTTCCAGAACTCAGTCTCTAAAGGGAATCACACAAGAGTTAAAGCCCAGGTTGACCCTGGAATCTTTTCCAACCGTAACACAAATGACCACAATTAAACCAAAACACTCCAACATGGCCCTCATCTTCTTCCATATAGACAGTCATAATAAACTCTGGTTGGAGGTTTCCATGAGGGGCGCAGCCCAAGACAGTGTTCAAAATAAGCTCACTTGCCACTCATTTGCCTAAAGTCAGGGTGGCATGGAAACCCTTCCTGTGAACGAGGGGTGATCAAATAGGCCTGCTATTAATACTGCTCTACTTCTCCAATTTGAGGCCTACTCTCTGTGGGGTATAGATTCTTTATGAGAATTGGGGTCATGAGAAAACCCAAGCACCTATGGGCTACCCTCTGAAGGGATTTGAAGAACCCATTTGAGTGAACCAAGGAGTTGGATCAAAAGACTTTAGATATAGAGTTTTGGTTAGAGAGTGAATGTAAATTTCAGCATATGTGAAGAGTCAGCCACAGTGATGAACTGGGGAAAATGTGTAGGAAAGCAGATATCAATAGAGATATTAGGAAATCAGGCAAAGTACAAAGAGAGTGATAGGATAAGACATTTTTAACAGGGTTGAGTTTGAATATACAATCTTAGGAAGAAACAAATATGTAGTCACCAATAGAAATAATATTCGAGATCATTAGTGAATCAGGACATGGATGTTGTTAGTAATACATGCTCACTTTCAATATAGGCTTTGGTACAATCATAAGTGTGACACTTGCATTTTTTGTCAGGAATATTACTGTGATGAAATGCATATGTATATCAGGTGACTAGAATATTTCTTCCACCATTTTTGAAAGCAATATTTTAAAGGCTTATAAATTAGTATTGGGGATACAAATAGGTATACCCTGGGTCTATGAATATAGAGATGATTCTTTAATAGACCATACTGTGAATAAATCATATAACTGGTTCAAAATTTAAATAATGGATTGAATTGATATCTGAAAATATACAAGAAATCTTACATTGATATACATACATTCATTCCGAACAGTTATACATCTAATGATAATATTAGTGTTACGGTTTATTATGAAGAGTGTGTGAGTTTTGTTTCAAAAGTGATTATGGAAATCGAAAATAATGTGTTTGGAAAGAATCTCATGAAAAGAACAGTCAAGAAACATGGAGGAATACATGTCTTCTCAAGTAGGAAGTGATTGAAATTGAACCAAATGCCTATAAATTTGTAAAATTGTGGATGAAATGATATATCCTATATTGCCCATAAACTGCAGAAATAGTAATGTACCAGTGTTGACTAAAAATGAACTTCAAAATACACATCATGTCCCATAGGAGTCTACTTGCATTGATGTTAAACTGGGTGAGTCACTGTAGAAATATTAGGATTTCTTAGCACCATTCCCTGAAGTTAGTTTTCAGTACTAGGAAACAAATATGTATTTCAGTGGATGTATATTTCTAAGAATAATCTTGTGAAAAATTGATTATATATCCCCATACAGGAACATGAATGAATTTAGGCAGTGTATAGTAAGACACTTATATTTCATATTTTGAAAATCTGGAGACTATATATATATAGACACAAACACACACATTATAATGTAGCAATATATATGCCAATTGAAATTCATCATGAAAAATAACTCATCTGCATATCAAAAAATATTCATTATACTGAACATGGATTATGTATAATGTTGTTCATCTAGGAAGGTCACCCATGGGTTGAATTTTTAGTTCCAACAGCCTTTAGGAGAAGTGATCTCTTCTCACAATTTGTATCTGCCAAGTCAGCCACCTCACAAGAATGTACGTGTGAAACCAGGTAGGATTCTATTTGTGCATATAAAAATACATGTGCTTAATAGGCTAAAGAGAAAGAGAGACAGAAATTCACATATTTCTTAACTTTAAAAACACATGGAGAATTATTTCAACAAATAATTGACTAGATTTATAACTCCTACCTTATATCATGCAAAAGGCAAGTACAACTACACACCATGCCTCTTCTGAACTGCTTGTATTTCTATTCTGTTTTGGTTATTTTTCTCATCATATTAGTATTAGTAGTCAGAGTCTATAAGGGTATGGGCTAGTGTCAAGGATTCAGTATTTCGAATGAAAAATTGAAAAATGAATCCAATGTGTATGCAAATATGTGCTACAAAAAAATCTTCCTTCTCTCATATAGAACAATGACTTGACATTACCATTGCCCCAAGTAAGTCACAATTAGAGGAGAAGAGTTAGAAAATCTGTAAATATATATCTGCAATGAAAATGCTCAGGAGTGCACAACCTTGGAGGTGGTAGAGGAGTATTCCAAAAGTAAGTGACATGGGAAATACTCCACAGACATGAAGATCTGCTGGCCTAAACACTTCTTGAGAAACTGCCTTTGAGGTTGGGCACTTGAAATATATGTTGTTTTCAGGAGCTTTCGCTTCCTTTATAGTGAGACCATCTAAGCTGGGTCTGCATCTATGTGACCTGGAGGACATGGCATCTTATTTTCCAATGAACATGAGGCAGCAATGCTGAATTCTCTCTTTGTAGGTAAACTATTGCCACTGGGGGCTAAGTGTCTCCCCGTGTGGACTGTGAAACCATTTGGTCATCTTCCACTTTTCGTGGTGTTTCTTGCTGCTGCACTGGTAGTTTGATATTGGCATCACGAAATACAAGGAGTTCAACTGGGACACAGTGCTGGAGGGAGTTCTGTCACGTGTGGTACGTGTACCCTGGTCTACAGTAGAATGCACCAACCAGGCTTCTATACCACATAGCTTGCCCCCTTGATCATAGCAACCTGATTCTAAACATTACTCTGAAACTTCTCCATATAACAAGATGCCTTTATATACAATGGTCTGATGGCTGCACCATGTCTGTCTCAAGACAATTGAAAGTCAATGGCAGATCCACATGGCCCCACCACAGATGTTTTATCACACACCTTCCCACCACTGCTCTAGGCCCACTACTCTGCAGTCTCCAACTTTCTGGCATCTCTGTTCTAAACATTTTCATGAAGCCCAGTCAATCAAGGCACTGTCTGGTATACTCATGATCAGCAAAAGTACATCAAAAGGTTCTCCAGTGCCATCTGGTCATGAAAATTTCTAAACATTCATGGTATTGATCTAGACAAATTTCAAGAATTAAGGATCGAGGCACTGTGGGTTTCAATTCATTCAGGGACCATTAAATGTTGAGGAAGCTCATTTCAATGAAAGATCTGGAGAACACTCACAGGCAAGGCTTCCCAAAGAGTGGCCAAAAGGTCACATGAAGCCAGGCCCATTGAGGTCTACAATGTGAGGTCCATGTGGGTTTGACTCTCAACTATGGGTGCCAAGTCTTTCAGAATAAAATCATGTGATATCCTAGCTGAGATTCTCAGTACTCTTGGGAAAGCCACCCTGGGCCTAGATCTCAGTTTCAAAGGGCGACTCTCATGTGTGGCCTCCTGAAATCGCAATACAATTCATGGCAATACTTATCTGAGGTCAGTTCCAGAACTCATTCTCTAAGGGGAATCACACCAGTGTTCAAGCCCAGTTGGACCCAGTCATCTCTTCCATCTGCCACACAAATGACCACAATTAAAACCAAAACACTCCCACATTGTCCTCATCTTCTTCCACATAGACACTCCTCATAACCTCTGGCTGGAGTTTTTCATGAGGGGCACAGCCCAAGACAGTGGCCCAAATAAGCTTTCTTGCCCCTCATTTGCCTAAAGTCAGGGTGGCCTGGACACCCTTCCTGTGAACCAGGAGTGATTAAATAGGCCTGCCATTAATACTGGTCCACTTCTCCACTTTGAGGCCTTCTTACTGTGGGGTTTAGTTTCTTCTTTTTTAAAAAAAAAAATTGAAATTTAATTGGAAAGTTTAAAAAAAATTGTATTGCAGAATATTAAATTTCTTATGCAAAAGCCTTTATCTTGTTTGTGAGGGAAACCTTGATGCCTTGCCAATCTGGTTATATGGAGACACTGAAAATTTTCTGTTACATACTACATGGATGAATGGCTACAGCACATCGTTTTTTCAAACTGAAAGGCAGATAACAGCAAGTAAGATAACAAATAAAAGCCAATTTTATTAAAAAATAAAGTTGTAAAATGTCTCAAATATTGGAAATTAAATTCCTTTTTTTTTCTTTTTTTTGGTTGTTCAAAAGCTCATGCTCTATCATCTTTCATACATTTGACTCATTTGGGTTATGAACTCCCATTTTTACCCCAATACAAATCGCAGAATCACATCAGTTACACACTCACGTTTTTACATAATGGCATATTAGTGATTGTTGTATTCTGCTACCTTTCCTATCCCCTACTATCCCCCTCCCCTCCCCAACCATCTACCCTCTATACCTCATCTGCTATTGTTCAATTCTCTCCCTTGTTTCCCCCCCTTTCCCCTCACAACCTCTTATATGGAATTTTGTGTAACATTTAGTGTCTCCTACCATTTCCATATGCTTTCCATTCTCTCTCCCTTTCTCTCCCCCCACTTATCTCCATTTAGTGTTAATATTTTCCTCATGCTCTTCCTCCCTGTTCTGTTCTTATTTGCTCTCTTTATATCAAAGAAAACATTTGGCATTTGTTTTTTAAGGATTGGCTAGCTTTGCTTAGCATTATATGTTCTAATGCCATCCATTTCCTTTCAAATTCAATGATTTTTGTCATTTTTTAATGCTGCATAATACTCCATTGTGTATAGATGCCCCCTTTTTTATCCATTCGCCTATTGAAGGTCATCTAGTTTGGTTCCACAGTTTAGCTATTATGAATTGTGCCGCTATGATCAGTGATGTGGCAGTATCCCTATAGTGCGCTCTTTTAAGATCCTCAGGGAATAGTCCGAGAAGTGAGATAGCTGGGTCAAATGGTGGATCCTTTCCCTGATTTCCCAGGTATCTCCACACTGCTTTCCAAATTGGCCTCAACATTTTGCAGTCCCACCAGCAGTGTACAAGTGTACCCTTTTCCCCACATCCTCGCCAACACTTATTGTTGTTTGATTTCATAATGGCTGCCAATCTTACTGGAGTGAGATGGTATCTTAGGGTGGTTTTGACTTGAATTTCCCTAACTGCTAGAGATGGTGGGCATTTTTTCATGTTCTTGTTGATGGATTGTATGTCCTCCTGTGTGAAGTTTCTGTTCAGGTCCTTGGCCCATTTGTGGATTGGTTTATTTGTTATCTTATTGTTTAATTTTTGAGTTCTTTGTATATTCTAGATATTAGGGCTCTATCTGAAGTGTGAGGGGTAAAAATTTGTTCCCAAGATGTAGGCTCTCTATTTACCTCTCTTATTGTTTCTCTTGTTTCGAAAAAAACTTTTTTAGTTTAAGTAAGTCCCATTTGTTGATTCTTGTTATTAACTCTTGTGCTATGGCTGTCCTATTAAAAAATTTGGAGCCCAACCCCACAGTATGTACATCGTAGCCAAATTTTTCTTCTATTAGATGCAGTGTCTCTGATTTTATATCTTGCTCCTTGATCCATTTAGAGTTAACTTTTGTGCATGGCGAGAGAAAGGGATTCATTTTCATTTTGTTGCATATGGATTTCCAATTTTCCCTGGACCACTTGTTGAAGATGCTATCCTTTCTCCATTGCATGCTTTTAGGCCCTTTTTCAAATATAAGAAAGTTGTACTTTTGTGGATTGGTTTCTGTGTCCTCTATTCTGTACCATTGGTCCAGCTGACTTTTGTGATACCAGTACCACGCTGTTTTTGTTACTATTGCTTTGTAGTACAGTTTGAAATCTGTTATCGCTATACATCCTGATTCACACTTCCTGCTTAGAATTGCTATTGCTACTCTGTGTCTATTGTTTTTCCATATGAAATTCATGATTGCTTTATATATTTCTACAAGAAATGCCATTGGGATTTTGATTGGCATTGCATTAAACCTGTAGAGAACTTTGGGTAATATCGCAATTTTGATGATGTTAGTTCTGCCTATACATGAACAGGGTACATTTTTCCATCTTCTAACATCTTCTTCTATCTCTTTCTTTAGAGTTATGTAACTTTCATTGTATAAATCTTTCACCTCTTTTTTTAGGTTGATTCCCAAGTATCTTATTTTCTATGAGGATATTGTGAATGGAGTGGTTTTCCTCATTTCAATTTCAGAAGTTTTGTTGCTGATATACAGGAATGCCTTTGATTTTTTCTTGTTGATTTTATATACTGGCACTTTGCTGAATTCATTTATTAACTCTAGCAGTTTCTTTGCATACCCTTTAGGGTTTGTTAAATATATTATCATGTCATCCTCAAATAGCGAATATTTAAGTTCTTCTTTTTCTATTTTTATGCCTTTAATTTCTTTTGTCTGTCTAATTGCTCTGGCTAGTTTTTCAAGAACTAAACTGAATAGAAGTGGTGATAGAGGGCATCTCTGTCTTGTTCCAGATTTTAGAGGGAATGCCTTCAGTTTTTCTCCATTTAGGATGATGCTAGCCTGAGGTTTAGCATATATAGCTTTTACCATGTTGAGGTAAGTTCTTGTTATCCCTAATTTTTATAGTGTTTTGAACATAAAGGAATGCTGTACTTTGTCAAACGCTTTATCTACATCTATCGAGATGATCATATGGTTTTTGTCTTTAAGTCTATTGACGTGGTGGATTACATTTATTGATTTCCATAAATTGATCCAGGCTTGCATCCCAGGGATGAATCCTACTTGATCATGAAGCACAATTATTTTGATATGCTTTTGTATTCAATTCACCATGATTTTATTGAGAATTTTTGCATCCAAGTTTATTAGAGGTATTGGTCTGTAGTTTTCTTTCTTTGAAGTGTCTTTGTCTGGTTTTGGAATCAGGGTGATGTTGGCCTCATAGAATGAATTTGGAGGAACTCCTTCTTTTTCTATTTTTTGAAATTGCTTGAAAAGTATTGGTATTAATTCTTCTTTGAGGGTTTTGTAGAACTCCACTGTATACCTATCCATTCCAGGGCTCTTTTTGGTTGGTTGTCTTTTGATGGTTTCTTATTTTTCTTCCTTTGTTATTGGTCTATTTAAACTGTGGGTGTCTTCCTGACTCAATCGGGGCAGATCATATGACTTAAGAAATTTATCTTCTATTTTATTGGAATATAGGGTTTCAAAATACTTTCTAATTATCTTCTGTGTTTCTGTAGTGTGTGTTGTGATATTTCCATCTTTATTCCATATGTTAGTAATTTGAGTTCTCTCTCTTCTTCTCTTCGTTAGCATGGCTAAGGGCCTGTCGAACATATTTATTTTTTATAAGAACCAACTCTTATTTATTTCAATTTTTACAATGTAGATTTTTTGTTTCAATTTCATTGATTTCTCCTCTAATTTCAATTATTTCTTGTCTTCTACTACATTTGATGTTGTTTTGCTCTTCCTTTTCTAGGTTTTTGAGGTGTAGTGTGAGTTCATTTATTTGTTGTTGTTTTTTTTCTTTTTTTGAGGAAAGAATTACAAGAAATGAATTTCCCTCTTAAAACGGCTTTCATTGTGTCCCATACAATCCGGTATGTTGTGTCTCTATTGTCATTTGTCTCTAAGAATTTTTTTATCTCCTCCTTTATGTCTTCTGTAACCCACTGATCATTCAGTAACATATTGTGCATTTTCCATGTGATGTAGAATTTTTCCTTCCTTTTTTTTCATTGATTTAAAGTTTCAATCCATTATGATCAGATATGGTGCATGGTATTATCTCCATACCTTTATATTTACTAAGAGTTTCCCTATTGCATAATATATGGTCTATATTGGAGTAGGATCAATGTGCTGCTGAGAAGAACGTGTATCCACTTGATGATGGTTGATATATTTTATATATGTTGGTTACGTCTAGGTTATTGATTGTGCTATTGAGTTCTATAGTATCTTTATTCAGCTTTTGTCTGGAGGAAGGCAAGAGACTTCATCCACTATGACTGCCCTTTTTGCCATTTTAGTTTTGGATGCACACATGGGATCTTTCTTTAGATCCATCAGGTGCTGAGAATCTAAGCCACAGGCTCACACAGGGCCTAGATGCAGATTCAGAAACATCCCTTTCCAAGGCAATTAAGCAAAGAGCCACAGGTGATGCCCATTTATTTCCATTTGAAAACTGTTTTCTTCAGTCTTCACAAAGGGGTTGCCGGAGGCAAAGACCTTCCTGACATTCAGGGCAACAGACAGGGAAGCAAAAGGCCCATAGCAGGGTTTCTCCACTGAGACTTTCTTGGTCACACTGATATCTGAGTTTTCTGAGATACTCGCCATTCCCTTCAGCTATCCAGTACATTGCCATGTCACAGTGCTTGGGGTGGTACATATCTTGGACACAAAACCATGAGCGTATTCTAGAGAGTGGCCAGAATTCAGGAAGAAAACAGGAAATTAGGAAGATGGCGAGTGTTGCCCATTTATAAGGCAAGCTGCAGTTCATTCATAAATTGCACAGGATGAATGATGGGAAGCTTTCTAGTAGACTGGACAAATCCCTTGATGCATTTTATTTTCTAATGTCTACAACCACGGACACAATGGGATATATAGACACAGAAACACTCGCCTTGTCAAATGACTTACTAGAAACAGTCAACTCCAAAACTAACAAACCACCTTTCCTACCTATTCTGAGAACAGGAGACAAAACAACAAACCCACAACCACACCCACAAAGGCACCTCCTTCCCCCAGTAGGTCTCTGACTATCCAGAGTGTCCTCTGACTTGTGGGCCATGATATATTCCCCCATATTGGGGTGTCCTGTCTCTGATCTGGTCTCCGTGGCCAACTCTGTGATGCTGTCAGAAGCCAGCGATGAACCACTACCTGCTTTCTCAGGAAAGGCCCCTCTTCAGATCTTCCTGGCATTTGGCCAACCTCACATCAGTATGTACCAAGAAAGACTGACTCTGTCCTTGGTAAATCCAAACAAGTTTGACCACTGGGACTTGCACTGGGACTGGCTTTGGGTGCCTGGCTTCCTGGATCCCATGTTCAGAGAGTTTCATCACCAAGGAAGTAAGTTGAGTTCATTTCCTTCAGGAACTGAATGAGGTCACTACCCTGGCAACCACATTTTCCTAACAGTTCCTTCCGAGGGTCCCATCAGATGGAGGCTGCACCTACTTGCTCTGACATTTTCACAAGTTAGAATGGTATATCAACCATAGGCACCCGGGATCAACTCTCCACACAGGCCTGGTTTGGTCCATCTTCACTACATTAAGAAAAGAGAGGCTGATTCAGACACATCCTTTCATCATGACCAGGATGTTTTCCATGTAAGATGACATTTGCTCTCTCAGGTCCCTCATAGCTGCCTACATCTTCTCCAGGGATCATTTCTGCATGGACTTTTGATGTTGTCAGCTGGTGGAAGATCCCCTACCTTCCTGTATTGTAAGACCAACTCTGTTCCTGCTCTTCTGTAAATGAGATTGAGGGAACAGTGTATGGTTAGGGTTAATAGCATGTTCGATTTGGGTTAGGAATAATTATGCTGGATGAATAATGGTATTGGGAACCTGTGATATTTATAAGAATATAGACGTGAAATATATGTATGAGAACAGAGATCTAGGAAAGATTTGAAGCCCAGATAGGAATTGAAACCACGATTGGTATACTTAGCTTGAATTATGTTCTGCACCGAGGTCTCAGATAAATCGATATACAATGGCATAGGACCGTGTACCTCGGATGTTTGAATGTAGAAGAGAACATGCAGTCAAAAAGGGATAGTCTGTAGGATTAGAAAGATAGTCAGTAGGTTTAGGAAGAATAGTGAGTATAGGAGTTGGACCAAAAGTTCTTTAGCAATAGGGTTTCAGATAGAGAGTGAATGTAAATGTCAGCACATTTGAAGTTACAGTCACAATGATGAACTGGGGACAATATGTAGAAAAGCAGATATCAATAGGGACATTAAGAAATCAGGCATAGTATAAAGTGAGTGATACAATTAGATATTTTCAAAAGGCTTGAGGTTGAATATATAATCTTAGGAAAAAACAAATATGTAGTAACAAAGAGGATTGACATTTGAGAGCATTACTCAACCTGGACAGATGTTTTTAATAATCCATGCTCACTTTCCATTTAGGCTTTGGTACAATCATAAGTGTGACCTTTGCATTTTGTGTCGAGAATACTACTGTGATAAATGTATATGTAGATCAGGTGACATGAGTCTTTCTTCCACCATTATGGGGAGCAATATCCTGAAAACTTATAAATTAGTACTGGGGATACGAAAAGGTGTACCCTGTGTTGATGATTATTCAGATGATGCATGAATAGACCATATTGTGAATAAAGTATATAACTGGTTCCAACTTTAAATAATGGATTGAATTTGCATCTGAAAAAAAATATATGAAATCTTATATTGATATACATACATTCATTCCAACCTGTTATATATCTAATGGTAATATTAGCGTTACAGTTTATCATGAAGAGTGAGTTTTGCTTGAACAATGATAATGGAATCGAAAATAATGTGTTTAGAATGAAGTCAAGTGAAAAGACCAGTAGAGAAATATGGAGGAATACATGTGTTCTGAAATAGTAAGTAATTGAAAGTGAACCAAATGCCTAAAAATTTGTGAAGTTGTGAATGAAAAAGATATATCCTATTATGTACATAAACTGAAAAAATTTTAATGTACCAGTGTTTAATAAAAATGAACTTCAAAATACACATCATGTCCCATAGAAATCTATTTGCATTGATGTTAAACTGGGTCAGTTACAGTAGAAATATTAGGATTTGTAAGCACCATTCACTGAACTTAGTTTTCAGTAGTAGGAAACCAATATGTATTTCAGGTGGTTGAGTATTTCTTAGAATAATCTTGTGTAAAGTTGATTATACACCCAAATACATGAATACGAATGAATTTAGGGAGTGTATAATAAGATACATATATTTCATATTTTGGAAATTCTGGAGAATATATATATATATACACACAAATACACACACAAACACACACACACAAATTAATATGTAGAAATATATATGCCAATTGAAATTCATCATAAAATATAATTCATCCACATATCCAAAAATATTCATTTTACTTAACATGGATTTATGTATAATGTTTTTTACTAGGAAGCTCACCCACAGGTTGAATTTTCAGTTCAATCAGTATTTAGGGGGAGTCATCTCTTTTCACAATTTTTATATTCCAATGTCAGTGAGCTCACAAGAATGTACGTGGGATACCAGGTAGGATAGTATATGTGCATAAAAAATACATGTGCTGAATAGGATACAGAGAAAGGGAGACTGGAATTTACATATGTGATAACTTTAAAAACTCATGAAGAAATATTATAATAAAAAGTTGACTAGATTTAAAACAAATACTCTTGATAAAGCAGAAGGCAAATACAAGTATACACCATGCTTCCTATGAAAGGACTGTATTTCTATTCAGTTAGGTTTCTTTTTCTCCATCATATTAGGATTAGTAGTCAGATTCTAGTAGGGTATGGGTTGGTGTCAGGGATTCAGTATTTCAAATGGAAAATAGAAAAATTAATCTAATGTGTATGCAAACATGTACTACAGGAACAACTTCCCACTCTCTTCCAGAACAATGGCTTGACATAACCATCACTCCAAGTAAGACACAATTAGAGGAGAGGAGTTAGAAAATCTGTGAATACATATGAGAAATGTAAAATGCTCAGAAGTTCACAACACTGGAAGTAGAAGAACAGTTTCCAAAAGTAAGGGAGAGGGTAAACACTTCACAAACATGGAGCTCTGCTGGCCTAAAGACTTCTTGAGAAACTTCCTCTGTGGTTGGGCACATGAAATATTTGTAATTGTCAGGAAATTTAGTTTCGTTTGTAGTGACACCATGAAATCTGGGTCTGCATCTATGTGACCTGGAGGACATGGTTCCTTATTTTCTAATGAAAATGAGGCAGCAGTTCTGAATTCTCTCTTTGTAGGTAAACTGTGGCCACTGGGAGCTAAGTGTCTTCCCGTGTGGTCTGTGAAGCCATTTGGTCATGCTCCAATTTTCAGGTGTTTCTTACTCCTGAACTGGGAGTTTCGTATTAGATTCATGAAATACAAGGAGTTCAACTGGGACACAATGATAGAGGGAGTTCTGTCACGTGTGGTTTGTCATGGTCGACAAGAGAATGTACGAACCAGGCTTTAATCCCACATAGCTTTCCCACTTGACTATAGCAACCTGATTCTGAACATTGCCCTGAAACCTCTCCATATAAAAAGATGCCTTTACATATAAGGGTCGGCTGCCTGCACCATGTCAGTAACAAGTCTTTTGGAAGCCAATGGAAGATCCAGGTGATCCTACCAAAAATATTTATTTACACACCTACAGTCCACTGCTCTATGCCCACTACTCAGCAGGCTCCAACTTACTGGCATCTCTGTTCTACAACATTTTCACGAAACCCAGTCAATCAAGGCACAGTTTGGTACCATCATGATCAGCAACAGGACATTCAAATTTTATCCAGTGCCACCTGGTCATGGAAATTTCAAAAATTTCATGGTATTTATCTAGCCATTTTTCAAGGATGAAGTTGGAGGCACTGTGGGTTTCAATTAATTCAGGAACCATTAAATGGTGAGGAAGCTCATTTCAATGAAAGCTCTGGAGATCACTCACGGGGATGGCTTCCCAAAGAGTGGCCAAAAGGTCACATGAATCCAGGCCCATTGAGGTATACAAAGTGAGATCCATGTGTGTTTGTATTCTCAACTAAGGGTCCCAAGTCTTTAAGAATTAAATCATGTGATATCCTGGCTCAGAATCCCCGAGCACTGTGGAAAGCCATCCTGGGCCTAGATCTCAGATTACAAGGGTGATTCTCATGCGTGACCTCCTAAAATCCCAACACTATTTTTTGCAATACTTCTCTGAGGTCAGTTCCAGAACTCAGTCTCTAAGGGTAATCACACCTAGAGTTCAAGCTCCGGTGGACACAGTCATCTCTTCCAACTACCACACAATTGACCACAATTAAAACCAAAACACTCCCATATGGCCCTCATCTCCTTCCATATAGACACTCATCATAACCTCTGGCTGGAGGTTTCCATGAGGGGCGCAGACCAAGACAGTATCCACAATAATCCACCTTGCCCCTCATTTTCCTAAAGTCAGGGTGGCCTGGACACGCTTCCTGTTAACCAGGAGTGATCAAATAGGCCTGATGTTAATACTGTTCTGCTTGTCCAATTTGAGGCCTACTGACTGTCAGATATTGATTCTTTATGTGAATTGGAGTCATGAGAAAACCCAAGCACCTATGGGCTAGCCTCTGCAGGTTTTGAAGAACTCGTTTGACCCAAAGGATTCCTATTCTCACTTGATGGAGGTCAGGAACATTACAGAGGAAGGCGAGAGACTTCATGCCAATGACTGCTCTTTTGGCCATTTTGGTTTTGAATGCACGCATGGGAAATTTCTTTAGATCCCTCAGGTGCTGAGAATCTAAGCCACTGCCTCATACAGAGCCAAGGGGCTGATTCAGACACATCCCTTTTCAAAGCAGTTAAGGAAAGAGCCACATGTATGCCCAATAATTTCCATTTGAAAACTGTTTTCTTCAGGCTTCACAAAAGGGTGGCCTGAGTCAAAGACCTTCCTGAAATTCAGGAAAACAGAACAATAGGTAAGCAAATGGTCCAAAGCAGGGTTGCTCCACTGAGAATTTCCTGGTCACACTGATACTTGAGTTTTCTGAGATGCTTGCCATTTCTTTCAGCTATCCAGTACATGGCCAGTCACAGAGCTTGAAGGTGGTACATATCGTGAAAAAAAAACCGTGGTCCTATTCTGTAGAGTGGCCATAATTCAGAAAGAAAACAGGAACTTAGGAATATAGCAGGTGTTGCGCATCAATAGGGCAAGCTACAGTCCATTCATAAATGGGGCAATTTGAATGCTGAGAAGCTTTCTACTAGACAGGACACATCCATTGATGCATTCTCTTTTCTAATGCATACAACCACGGACACAGTGAAATACTGAGACATAGAAACACTCGCCATGTCAAAAGACTTACTAGAAACACTAAACTTCAATCCAAACAAACCGACTTTAATACCTATTCTAGGAAAATGAGACAAAACCACAAACCCACAACCACACCCACAAAGGCACCTCCTTCCCCCAAGTAGGTCTGTGACTATCCAGAGTGTCCTCTGACTTGTGGGCCATAATATGTTCCCCCAAATTGGCCTGTCCTGTCTCAGATCTGGTCTCCTTGGCCAACTCTGTGAAGTTCTCAGTAGCCAGCGGTGAGCCACTACCTGCTTTCTCAGGAAAAGCCCCGCTTCAGAGATTTCTTCTCATTTGGCCTTCCTCACATCTGTAGGTACCAACAAAGACTGACTCTGTACTTGCTGAATCCAAACAAGTGTGACCACTGGGACTGGGACAGGGACTGGCTCTGGGTGGCTGGCTTCCTGGATCCCAAATTCAGAGAGTTCCATCACCAAGGAAGTTAAGTGAGGTCACTTCCTTCAGAAATTGAATGAGGTCACTGTCTTGGCAACCACTTTGTCCTAACTGTTGCTTTCAAGGGTCCCATGATACGGAGGCTGCCCCTACTTTCTGTGACACTTTCACAAGTTAGAATGGTATATCAACAATAGGCACCCAGGAATAGATCTCCACACAGGCCTAGTTTGGTCCAACTTCTCTACGTTAAGAAGAGAAGCTGATTCATACACAACCTTTTATCCTGACCAGGTTGTTTGCCATGGAAGATGACTTTTGGTCTCTCAGGTCCTTCATAGCTGCCTACCTCTTCTCCAGGGATCATTTCTGCATGGACCTTTGAGGTTTTCAGCAGGTGGAAGATTCCCTACATTTCAGTATTGTAAGATCAACTCTTTCCCTGCTCTTCTGTAAAGTTAGATTGAGGGAACAGTGTATGGTTATGGTTAATAACATGTTCGGTTTGGGTTAGAAATCATTCTGCTGGATGAATAATGGTATTGGGAACTTGCTATGTGTATAAGAATATATAGGTGAAATATATGTATGAAAACAGAAATCTAAGTATGATTTGAAGTCCAGAAGGGCATTGGGCTCTTGATTTGGATATGCAGCTTTGAATTACGTTCTGCAGAGGTGTCTCAATTAAATCGATATACAATGCCATAGGACCTTGTACCTTGGATGAATTAATGTAGAAGGAACATCTAGTCGAAAAGGGATAGTCCATAGTGAAAGGTTAATAAAATAGGTACTTGTCACTTCCTGTTTTTCTGTATGCTTAACAAAACACTGTTGAAATCTTGAGAAATGTTTGCTAATCTTGTTTCCAGAATGTTCTGTTCCCAACTGCCAAACTGCAGAATGTACTCCCTCACTCAGTGTCATGCAAACCGCCCACATGCCCTCACCCATTAGTAAACTTCCCTCTCTTCCCTCTCCAAGGAAAGTATATAAGCTGTGCTTAAGGTGTTCTCAGGGCTCTCTGCTCTATTTAAGTGAGTTCTGAGCCACAGCATGCTGAACCCCAAATAAACCCATTGCTGTTGCATGAGACAGACTCTTGGTGGTCTCTTCCTTCGACACTCGCCCGACCTTTACATATTGAGGTTCCACCGAGTTCTGGCAGTGGCAGACGAGAGACCCCAATGGGCTCCTCTAGGAGCAAGTAAGGCGCCTCTTTCTGGTTTCAGGTTTCATGTTAGGGCTTGGCAAAATCTCTGGCGATGAAGAGCCTGAGCTCCCTCCGAAGGTGGCTGAGAGACGTGTCATGGAGACACAGGGCACCTCCCTGAGGGACGCCGCAGAAAACTCGGGAAATTAAGGAACAATAGTCTCCTCAACTCAGTGATATTTTCTTTCAGATTCGGTATTGTCATCCCATCGGGTTTTGCCGGCTACTCATTCCTGGTTTCAGTGTTTGACGTCCATTGCCTGTGTTTATGGTCTTGTCTTATCTGTGTCATGTGTCCTTGCTTTTGCTGTTTGTGTACCTTTCATTATGGGACAGAGCAGTTCAATGCCTCTGTCCCTGACCCTTGATCACTGGAACAAAGTCCGCTTAAGAGCTCAGAATCTTTCTTGTTTTAGTAAAATGCTGGACCTGGCAGAATCTCTGTGCCTCAGAATGGCCCACCTTTGAATTCGGATGGCCCCTAGAAGGATCTTTCTACTTCACACTAATTTAAAAATTCAGAGATATTATCTCAGCCGGGGACACATAGCCATCTGGATCAACAGCCATATATCTTAACTTGGCAGAACATCTGCAAATCTCCTCCTCCATGGGTGAAGCCTTTCCTTACCCCTGCCTCTGCTCCTACTCCTTCCCCCATGATCTCTCAAACCCTCTCAACCTCCTCCTCCTCCACCCCCTGTTCTCCCCGAGTCACAGATTTGACTCTACTGGACTCTTCTTCCCTTACTAATCCCCTGCCCTTGTCCCCTAACCCACAACACCCTCAAATGGATTTCCCTGCAGCTGACTCAGCCTCTTTACCATTGGAGGAAGCTAAGCCGGTAATAGGGTCTGATAATGGACCGGTGTTCATGGCCCAGGTAAGTCAGGGGTTAGCCAGGAACCAGGGAATTAATTGGAAGTTATATTGTGCTTATAGATACCCGAGTTCAGGACAGGCAGATAGAATAAATTGAACCATTAAAGAGACCTTAAGAAAATTAAACTTAGAGAACAGCATAAAAGATTGGACTATGCTCCTGCCTTATGCAATGTTTCATGCAAGAAATACTCCCTCTGTTTCTTTGAGTAACCTTAGCCCCTGTGAAATTCTCTATTGTTGCCCTCCTGCAGTAAGGGACCTAAGCCCGACTCAAAGACCTAACCATTCCATCCACACCCCCTTGCTTGACAGACTTAAAGCTCTAAAACGAACTCAGTGATACCTGTGTAAACAGCTGGCCACTGCCTATCAAACTGGGGACAAAGGGACTCCACATCGATATCAAGTAAGAGACTTCATCTACGTAAGACGACATCAGGTATCATGCTTGAAACCCCGCTGGAAAGGACCATAGCCGGTGCTACTTATAACACCTCCAGTGGTAAAGGTAGACGGAATCAATTTCTGGATCCATGCCTCTCATCTCAAGCCTGCGCCCTGTCCAGACTCTGGCTGGAAACTGGAAAAGATTGGTAAAACCTTCAAATTGCGTATTCGCCATGTGGATAAGTCTGTGGACTCTCTCCTTGGCCACAAGTAGTCCTAAGCCACATCAGCCCATTCAGCAGTGATGGCTGATCACAAATCCTACTGGAAAAGAAGTATAATCTATCTCACATACAGCCCCCTGAGGGACTTGGTGGCCATCACTCCTCCCAGACATTTGTCAGCTGGCTATAGGTCTTACCTATTGGGATATCCCTGATGAAGAGGATACCACTAAAATTCCATTAAATTACTTCTGTAGCATAGATAATGGAAACAAACATTATGGATGAAGGGACATGCAAGCCAGATGCAGGTTGGCTAGCCTAGATCACTATGTTTGCCGGGCAGACTCTCAAAGCCACAGTCACGGCTGTGTGGGGGGAAAGCCGACTTCTTCTGTAAGTCATGGGGATGTGAGCAAACAGGGGCTGCCTGATGGAACCCAAACTCCTCATCAAATTCAGTACACATCATTGGCCATATTACCAATTAGATAAGAAGAACCGATGGCCCCCAGAGGGGTCTCTAGATCCTCAAATTCTGCGTGACCTTTTCCCTCCTTCACTCACATCCTGAACTATGCTTCTCCAATAGATCCTCACCCTCAGCCTTCTGCTCCAGACACTCTGCTGTCACTCCCACCTCAGCAACCTGATTTCTCCCCTCCAATTACTAGATCAAAAACCCAAACCTCTGCCGGTTCTCATTCTCAGACCATTGCCTCCTTGCTGAGGCAGCAGTTACTGAAGTACCCCTCCACCCACTCACTCCTCTCTTGTCCTGTCAGTGCCCGCACCGGGTCCCGCCAGGTCTTCTTACCAGCTAAACCAAAGCTCAAACCAGCTGAGGAGAGCCCTCAGTCCCCTACCTAAGATGTAATAAAAATGGCCTTTAAAGTTGGTTTGTCATCACTGAAAACAGTTTACTAATAATTAAACGTCCCTCATATGCGTTTTGAGATACTCACTCCCATCATCCTCTCTGCTCTACCTGTTCTACTGCTCAAGTTTTTGTTGCTAGGAAAATCTCAAACCCGTTTCCCATTATTCTTTTACATCTCTCCTTCCTCATTCTCAGATCCACGGAGCTGATCTCAGCCCACCTTCCCCGTCTTCCCCCTCTGCACTAGGCCCACAGAAAAGTCTTAACTGACCTTCTCCAGAAGTCTTCACCATGGCTGACTTTAGGACTTTCAGCAAAAGAGTCCCTATAAAAGAGTTCAATGTAGATAAACTTCCTCTTTTCGTGTTGCCCTGTTCTACTTGGCCAGTGGCTAAAAAAATCAGCACTTCTCAGGTAGACACCCTTTTACTAGTTTTTCACAAAATATGTGAACAAGGCCTCTGTCCTTGAGCTGGGGATTCACAGAGATGGCTACATTTCTAAGATAAAGAAGTTACCAACTGGTCTCCATGGTAACAGCTGGCAGGGGTAAAATAAGAAAGGGAAGAAAAAGCTCTCCCCCTCCCAGGTGTCCTTTAAAAGTTAACTTGCCCAGAACAGGGGAAAAACAGGAACAAATACTGCGTTTTTGAACTTCTGCAGACTGTGAGCTTCTGAGCACCTTCCCTTACATGTTGGGTACAAAATTCTGAAACTACCTAAACTTGAGTTTCAGGGGATTAATTGATTACAACAGAAGCAATGCCCTCTGAATCCGGTTGCAACCAAATAGGACTGTTTCCCTGTCTTTAGTGCTATCTTAGGTGCCTTGCCTTGTCCGTCCTTACAACAGAATAATTCTATATACTTAAACCTTGTTTATGTTTTCATGAAATGGTCAACAGATGTGATTAATCGTGTAATGGTGCAGATGTTTCCCAGAGTGCTCTATTATGAAGCAGGTTCATTTGAAGATCAAATAGGGGGACATACAACCAGGTTCCACTGGGAGCATATATCCCTCACTTTAGCCATCATATTAGGAATAGGATTTGCTGCACGGGTGGGCCCAGGAACCACTGCCCTTGTCCATGTGACACAATAAATGACCCAATTAGAAGCAGCAATAGACCAAAACTAAGATATTAGAAACCACCATCAGAGCTTTGCATGAAACTTTAACCTCTCTCTCTGAAGTTGTTTTACAGAACAGTTGAGGTTTGGACCTCCTCTTCATTAAAGAAGGGGGCCTTTGTGCTGCATTGAGGGAAGAATGTTGTTTTTATGCCGAACATACTGGAGTTGTAATAAAATCTATGAGTAAATTAAAAAGACACATTAAAGAGCATCAACAAGAGAGAGAGAGAGACCCAAAAAGGGTTGGTTGAGTCTTGGTTCACACAGTGCCCCTGGTTAACTACGTTTTTATCAACCCTGGCCGGTCCAATAATAATCCTCATATTATTGATAACTATAAAACCCTGTTTTCTCAACCGTGTAATTTCTTTTCTCCAGGCTCAAATTGGACGAGTTAAACTTATGGTAATACCCCACTAGGAGACATAGAATGTGAAACCCCCCAATGATAATTTTTATGATTAAAAGTAGACAGAAAAAGAAGTGAGGAATGAAAGGTTAATAAAATAAGTACTTGTCACTTCCTGTATTTCCCTATGCTTAACAAAAAACTGTTGAAATCTTGAGAAATGCTTGCAAAACTTGTTCCCAAAATGTGCTGTCCCCAACTGCCAAACTACAGAATGTACTCCCTCACCCAGTTGCATGCAAACTGCCCACTCGTCGTGACCCATCAATAAACTTCCCTCCCTGCCTTCTCCAGGGAAAGTATACAAACTCTACTTAAGCTATTCTCAGGGCTATCTGCTCTATTAAAGTGAGCTCTGAGCCCCAGCATGCTGGAAACCCAATAAACCTTTTGCTGTATCATGAGTACTCTGTTGATCGTCTCCTTCTCCGAAGCTTGCCCGACATTTACTTGGATGATTGAATGTAGAAGAGAACATCCAGTGAAAAAGGTATAGTTGGTAGGATTAGGAAGATAGTCAGTAGGTTTAGGAAGAAGAGTGAGTATAGAATTTAGAACAAAAGTTCTTTAGCAATACGGTTTCAGTTAGAGAGTGAATGTAACTGTGAGCACAGTTGAAGAGTCAGTCACAATGATGAACTGGGGAAAATATGTAGGAAAGCAGATATCAATAGAGACATTATGAAATCAGGGAAATTACAAAGTGAGTGACAGGACTAGATATTTTGAAAAGGATTGAGTTTGAATATATAATCTTAGGAAAAAACAAATATGTAGACACCAATAGGATTGATATTTGAGAGCATTAGGCAAATTTCAGGTGCATGAATATTTCTGAGAATAATCTTGTGAATAGTTGATTATAAATCCAGATACATGAACATGAATGAATTTAGGGAGTGTATATGAGACACATATATTTCATTTTTTGAAATATCTGGAGAGTGTGTATATATATATATATATATATATATATATATATATATATATACACACACACACACACACAAAACACACACAGACAAAAAAGTAGCAATATATATGTCAATCAAAATTCATCATATAATATATATTATCCACAGATCTAAAAATATTCATTTTACTGAACATGGATTTATGTATAATGTTGTTCAACTAGAAAGCTCACCCATATGTTGAATATTCAGTTTCAATGGGGTTTAGTAGGAGTGATCTTTTCTCTCAATTTGTATCTGCCAAGTCAGCCACCTCACAAGAATGTACGTGTGGTACCAGGTAGCCAACCTGATTCTGAACATTGCCCATAAACCTATCCATATAACAAGATGCCTTTACATATAAGGGTCTGCTTGCTGTACCCTGTTAGTCACAAGGCATTTGCAAGCCAATGGCAGATCAACATGGCCCCACCACACATGTTTTATCACACACCTTCACACCACTGCTCTAGGCCCACTAATGAGCAGGCTCCAACTTACTGGCATCACTGTCCTACACAATTTTCATGAAACAAAGTCAGTCAAGGCACTGTCTGGTACACTGATGGTCAGCAACAGGATATCCAAAAGTTCTCCAGTGCCACCTGGTCATGGGAATTTCAAAAATTTCATGGTATTTATCAAGCCATTTGTCGAGGATGAAGTTGGAGGCTCTTTGGGTTTCAATTTATTCAGGAACCATTAAATGTTGAGGAAGCTCATTTCAATGAAAGCTCTAGAGAACACTCACAGGCAAGACTTCCCAAAGTGTGGCCAAAAGGTCACATGAAGCCAGGCCCATTGAGGTCTACAATGTGAGGTCCATGTGTGTTTTGACTCTCAACTGTGGCTGCAAAGTCTTTCAGAATAAAATCATGTGATATCCTGGCTGAGATTCCCAGTGCTCTGGGGAAAGCCACCCTGCACCTAGATCTCAGGTTCCAAGGGCGACTCTCATGCATGGCCTAGTAAAAACCAAACACAATTCATGAAAATACTTCTCTGAGGTCAGTTCCAGAATTCATTCTCTAAGAGGAATCACAACAGAGTTCAAGCCCAGGTGGACCCAGTCTTTTCTTCTAAGTGCCACACAAATTACCACAATTCCAAACAAAACGCTCCCACATAGCCCTTTTCTTCTTCCATATAGACACTCATCATAACCTCTGGATGGAAGTTTCCATGAGGGGCGCAGGACAGGACAGTGTCCAAAATAACCTCCCTTGCCCCTCATTTGCCTAAAGTCAGTGTGGCCTGGAAATCCTGACTGTGAAACAGGAGTGATCAAATCGGCCTGCCGTTAATACAGCTTGGCTTCTCCAATTTGAGGCCTACTGACTGTAGGGTTTAGATTCTTCAAGTAAATTGGGGTCATGAGAAAACCCAAGCACCTATGGCATAGCCTCTGCAGGGCTTTGAAGAACTCTTTTGAAACAAAGGATCCCTATTCTCACTTGATGGATGTCAGGAACCTTAGAGAGGAAGGCGAGAGTCTTCATAAACAATGACTGCTCTTTTGGCCATTTTGGTTTTTAATGCACCCATGGGATCTTTCTTTAGATCCATCAGGTGCTGAGAATCTAAGCTACAGCCTAACACAGGGCCAAGAGGCTGATTCAGACACATCCCTTTCCAAAGCAATTAAGCAAAGAGCCACAGGTGTTGCCCATTCATTTCCATTTGAAAACTGTTTTCTTCAGGCTTCACAAAGGGGTGGCCTGAGGCAAAGAACTTCCTGACATTCAGGGCAACAGAACAATATGTAAGCAAAAGGCCCAAAGCAGGGTTTCTCCACTGAGATTTAATGGTCACACTAATATCTGATTTTTCAGAGATGCTCGCCATTCCTTTGAGCTATCCAGTACATGGTCATGGCACAGAGCTTGGAAGTGGTACATACCTTAGACATAAAACCATGAGCCTATTCTGGAGAGGGGCAGAAGTCCAGAAGAAAACTGAAACTTAGGAAGATTGCAGGTGTTATCCATCGAAAAGGCAATCAGAAATCCATTCATAAATTGGACAGGATGAATGCTGGAAAGCTTTCTACTAGACAGGACACATCCATTGATGCATTTTCTTTTCTAATATCTGCAACCACGGACACAGTGTGATAGACAGACATAGAAACACTCGCCTTGTCAAATGACTTACTAGAAACAGTTCATTCCACACCAAAAAAAGCGCCTTGCCTACCTATTCTCTGAACATGAGACAAAACCAGAAACACACCTCCACACCCACAAAGGCACCTCCTTCCCCCAAGAAGTTCTGTGACTATCCGGAGTGTCCTCTGACTGGTGAGCCATACTATATTCCCATGGAATGGCCTGATCTGTCTCAGATCTGGTCTCCTTGGCCAACTCTGTGCAGGTGTCAGGACCCAGAGGTGAGCAACTACCTGCTTTCTCAGGAATGACCCCTCTTTAGAGCTTTCCTGGCATTTGGCCATCCTCACATTAGTAGGTACCAAGAAAGACTGACACTGTCCTTGGTAAATCCAAACAAGTGAGACCACTGGGACTGGGACTGGGACTGGCTCTGGGTGCCTGGCTTCATGAATCCCAAGTTCAGAGATTTCCATCACCAAGGAAGTGAGGTGAGGTCACTTCCTTTAGGAACTGAATGAGGTCACTGCCTTGGCAACCACTTTGTCCTACCAGTGGCTTCCAAGTGTCACATGAGAAGGAGGCTGCCCCTACTTCCTGTGACACTTTCACAATTTAGAATGGTATACAACCATAGGCACCCAGAAACAGCTACCCACACAGGCCTGGTTTGGTCCATCTTCTCTAAATTAAGATGTGAGAGGCTGATTCAGACAGAACCCTTCATCCTGAACAGGTTGTTTGCCATTGAACATGACTTTTGTTCTCTCAGGTCCTTCATAGCTGCCTACATCTTCTTCAGTCAACATTTCTGCATGGAACTTTGAGGTTCTCAGCAGGTGGAAGATCCCCTACTTTCCTGTATTGTAAGACCAACTCTGTCCCTCCTCTCTGTAAATTTAGAATGAGGGAACAGTTTATGGTTAGGGTCAATAACATATTTGACTTGTGTTAGGAATCATTCTGCTGGATGAATAATGGTATTGGGAACCTGCAAAATGTATAAGAATATATATTTGAAATATATGTATGAAAACATAAATCTAGTTACGATTTGAAGCCAGAAAGGGCATTGGGCCCTTCTTTGGGATATTTAGCTTTGAATTACATTCTGCATTTTAGTCTCAGATAAATCTATACACAATGGAATAAAACGTTGCACCTCAGATGCCTGAATGTCGAAGAGAACATCCAGTCAAAAATGGATAGTCGGTAGGATTTGGAAGATAGTAGGTTTAGGAAGAAGAGTGAGTCTTCGATTTGGACCAATAGTTTTTTAGCAATAGGGTTTCGTTTAGAGAGTGAATGTAAATGTCAGCACATGTGAAGAGTCAGTCACAATGATGAACTGGGGAAAATATGTAGGAAAGCAGGTCTCAATAGAGACATTAGGAAATCAGACAAATTATAAAATGCGTGATAGGATTAGACATTTTCAACAGGGTTGAGGTTGAATATATAATCATAGGAAGAAACAAATATATAGTCCCCAACAATATTGACACTTGGGAGAATTAGGCATCCTGGACAAGGATGTTTTTAGTAATATATACTCACTTTCAATTTAGGGTTTGGTACAATCATAAGTGTGACCTTTGCATTTTTGTCCAGAATATTACTGTGATAAAATGTATATGTAGATCAGGTGACATGAGTATTTCTTCCACCATTATGGGAAGCAATATTTTTAAAAGCCATAAATTAGTATTGGGTATACAAATAGGTGTACCCTGTGTCAATGAATATAGAGATGATGCATGAATAGATCGTACTGTGAATAGATAATATAACTGGATCCAACTTTAGAAATTGGAATTAGAATAAATTGATATCTGAAAATATACAGGAAATCTTATATTGATATTGGTATACATACATTCATTACAACCAATTATAAGTCTAATGGTAATATTAGGGTTACGGTTTATCATGAAGAGGGTGTGTGAGATTTCCTTCAAAAGTGATTATGGAAATCGAAAATAATGTGTTTGTTAAGAAGTCTCATGAAACGACCAGTCGAAAAACCTGGAGGACTACATGTGTTCGGAAGCAGGAAGTGATTGAAAGTGAAACAAATGTCTTTAATTTTGAAATTTTGGGTGAAAAATTTATCCATGGATGTGCATAAACTGAAGAAATAGTACTGTACCAGTTTTAAATAAAAATGAACGTCAAAATACACATCATGTCCCATAGGAATCTACTTGCATTGATCTTAAACTTGGTAAGTTACTGTAGAAATATTAGGATTTGTATGCACCTTTCACTGAAGTTTGTTTTCAGTACTAGGAAACAAATAAGTATTTCAGGTGGATGAATATTTCTGAGAATAATCTTGTGCAAAGTTGATTACAAATCCACATACATGAATATGAATGTATTTAGGGAGTGAATAATAAGACACATATATTTCATATTGTGAAAAATCTGGAGAGTATATATATATATATATATATATATATATATATATACATATTGTGAAAAATCTGGAGAGTATATATATATATATATACAAAACACACACAGACATTATAAAGTGGCAATATATATGCCAATCGAAATTCATGGTGAAATATATATCATCCATAGATCCCGAAATATTAATTTTAATGAACATGGATTTATGAATAATGTTGTTCAACTAGGAAGGTCACCCATAGGTTGAATTTTAAGATCCAACAGCATTTAGCAGGAGTGATCTCTTCTCATAATTTGTATCTGCCAAGTCAGCCACCTCACAAGAATGTATATGTGATACCAGGTAGGATTCTATATGTGCATATAAAAATACATGTGCTGAATAGGCTACAGAGAAAGGGATACAGGAATTCACATATTCATTAACTTTAAAAACACATGGAGAACTATTTCAATTAAAAATTAACTAGATTTATAACACCTAACCTACATAATGCAAACGGCAAGGCCAACTATACACCATGCCTCTTCTGAACTGCTTGTATTTCTATTCTGTTTGAGTTATTTTTCTCCATCATATTAGGAATAGTAGTCAGAGTCTAGTAGGGTATAGTTTTGTGTCAGGGATTCAGTATTTTGAATGGAAAATTGGAAAATGAATCCAATGTGTATACAAATATGTGCTTCACAAAAATCTTCCCACTTTCATCCACAACAATGCCTTGACATTACCTTTGCCACAAGTAAGACACAATTAGAGGAGAAGAGTTAGAAAATACGTGAATACATATCTGGAATGGAATACGCTCAGGAGTTCCCAACCTTGGAGGTGATAGAGCAGTTTCCATAAGTAAGGGACATGGTAAACACTCCACAAACATGGAGCTCTGCTGGCCTAAATACTTTTTGAGAAACTGCCTCTGAGGTTGGGCACTTGAAATATATGTTGTTGTCAGGAGCTTTAGCTTCCTTTATAGTGAGCCCATCAAAGCTGGGTCTGCATCTATGTGACCTGGAGGACATGGTTTCTTATTTTCCAATGAACCTGAGGCAGCAGTGCTGAATTCTCTCTTTGTAGGTAAACTGTGGCCACTGGGGGCTAAGTGTCACCCCGTGTGGACTGTGAAGCCATTTGGTCCTCTTCCACTTTCTGTTGTGGTTCTTGCTGCTACACTGGGACTTTGGTATTTGCTTCACGAAATACAACAATTTCAACTGGGACACAGTGCTGGAGAGAGTTCTCTCACTGTGGTGGGTCACGGTCTGCAGGAGAATGCACCAACCAGGCTTCTTTCCCACATAGCTTGCACCATTGACCATGTCAACCTGATTCTGAAAATTGCCCTGAAACCTCTCCATATATCAAAATGCCTTTACAAATAAGGGTCTGCTGGCTGCACCATGTCCTTCACAAGCCATATGGTAGCCAATGGCCAAACCACATGGACCTACCACAGATGTTTTATCACACACCTGCACACCTGCCCACCGCTGCTCTAGGCCCACTACTCAGCAGGCTCCAACTTACTGGCATCTTTTTTCTACATTATTTTTATGAAACCCAGTCAATCAAGGCACCCTCTAGTATACTCATGATCAGCAACAGGACACCTAAAGATTCTCCAGTTCCACCTGGTCATGGGATTTTCAAAAATTTCATGGTATTTATCTAGCCATTTTTCAAGGATGAAGTTGGAGGCACTGTGGGTTTCAAGAACCACTAAATGTTGAGGAAGCTCATTTCAATGAAACTCTGGAGAACTCTCATAGGCAAGACTTCCCAAAGAGTGGCCAAAAGGTCAAATATAGTCAGGCCCATTGAGGTATACGTTGTGAGTTCCATGTGTGTTTTGACTCTGAACTATGGCTACCAAGTCTTTAAGAATAAAATCATGGGATATCTTGGCTGATATTCCCAGTGCTCTGTGGAAAGCCACCCTGGGCCTTGATCTCAGTTTATAAGAGCGACTCTCATGCGTGGCCTCCTAAAATTTCAACACAATTCATGCAATACTTCTCTGAGGTCAGTTCCAGAACTCAGTCTCTAAGGGGATTCACACCAGACTTCAAGCCCAGGTGGACCCTGTCATCTCTTCCAACCGTCACACAAATGACCACAATTAATACCAAAACAATCCCACATTGCCCTCCTCTTCTTCCATAAAGGCACTCATCATAACATCTGGCTGGAGGTTTCCATGAGGGGCAAAGCCCAAGACAGTGTCCAAAATAAGCTCCCTTGGCCCTCATTTGCCTAAAGTCAGGGTGGCTTGGACACCCTTCTTGTGCACCAGGAGTGATCTGTAAGGGTAAAAGAAATTGAAATTAAAGTGTAAAAGTTAAAGTGTAAAAGACCGGGTGTTGTAAAGTTTTTAAGCAGCAAGGCTTGTGTTAAAATGTAAAGGACCAGGTATTGTTAAGTTCCTATGCTACACGCAAAACCTGAAATTCCTGTAGCTTGTAGGACAATTCCCGGAGTACCCAGTAAATATTCCCCCTGACCGCCTGGTTTTTTAATAACCTAGGACCCTGTGAGGCCTGGCACAGAGGCATTGCAGGGCCTAACCAATCATTTTGAATGTGTACCCCGCTTTAGAACTGACCTATCACTCCCGCCTTACATGTTCCCACCAATAAATGAACTAATCATGTTTAGGAATTGTTGTTTGATTTTCCTGTGGTGTATGATGATTTCTTAAAGGAGACTGTAATATATGTAAAGTCCCGCCCTGCCCAAAAAGTGTACTTAAGCACTGCTCAACCCCTGCTCGGGGCTCTGGGATTCTCTCCCATCTTGAGTGAGCACGTAGCCCCAGCATGCTGGATTGGATCCTCAATAAACGCCTTTTACTGTTGCATGAGCCACAGTTTCTTGATGGTCTCTTCCTCCAACATTCGCCAGAACCTTACATTTGGTGCATTGGCCGGGAATCACGCAGCGCAGGACAAGGAGACCTCAACGAACCTTTCTGGGGGTAAGTAAGGTGCCTCTTTCCTTCAAAAATGATTATGGAAATCGAAAATAATGTGTTTGGAAAGAATCTCATGAAAAGAACAGTCAAGAAACATGGAGGAATACATATGTTCTGAAGCAGGAAGTAATTGAAAGTGAACCAAATGCCTACAGATTTGTGAACTTGTGGATGAAAAGTTATATCCTATGATATCCATCAACTGAAGAAATAGTAATGTACCACTGTTGAATAAAAATGAACTTCAAAATACACATCATGTCCCATAGGATTATACTTGCATTAATGTTAAACTGGGTCAGTTACCATGCAAATATTAGGATTTGTAAGCACAATTCACCGAAGTTTGTTTTCAGTACTGGAAAATAAATATGTATTTTATGTGGATGAATTTTTCTGAGAATAATCTTGTGCAAATTTGATTACAAATCCACATACATGAATATGAATGTATTTAGGGAGTGAATAATAAGACACATATATTTAATATTGTGAAAAATCTGGAGAGTATATATATATAAATATATATATATATATATATATATTATATATATATATATATATATATATATTTATTTATTTATTTATAAAGATAAAAACACAGACATTAAAATGTAGCAATATATATGCCAATCAAAATTCATCATGAAATATATATCATTCTCATATCCAAAAATATTCTTTTTACTGAGCATGGATTTATGTATAATGTTGTTCATCTAGGAAATTCACCAATTTGTTGAATTTTCAGTTCCATCAGTATTTAGGGGGAGTGATCTCTTTTCACAATTTGTATCATCGAAAAACAGTGAGCTCACAAGAATGCCTTGTGACCAAAGCAGACAAATGCCTGCTTTGGTCCATCTTCTATACATTAAGAAGAGAGTGGCTGATTCAGACACATCCCTTCATCCTGAGCAGGTTGTTTGCCATGGAAGACTTTTGCTGTCTCAGGTCCTTCATAGTTGCCTACATCTTCTCCAGGGATCATTTCTGCATGGACCTTTGAGTTTCTCAGCAGGTGGAAGATCCTCTATATTCCTGTATTTTAAGACCAACTCTGTCCCCACTTTTCTGTAAAATTAGATTGAGAGAACAGTGTATGGTTAGGTTTAATAACATGTTCAATTTGGTTTAGAAAGGAAACTACACGGTTGAGCAAACAGGGTCCTACCGTTAGCAATAATATGAGGATTATAAATGGACCGGCCATGGCAGATAAAAGCATAGTTAACCAGGTTGACTATGTGAACAAAGAATCAAACCTCCCTTCTGGGGCCTCTGTCTCTCTTTGACGCTCTTCAAGTCGTTTTCTTAATTTACTCATAGATTCTTTTACAACTCCAGTATTGTCGGCATAAAAACAACATTCTTCCCTCAATGCAAGCAAAAAGGCAACTTTCTCTCATGAAGAGGAGGTCCAACACTCGCCTGCTCTGTAAAACAACTTCAGAGAGAGAGAGGTTAAAATTCCTGTAAAGCTGTGATGTCGGTTTTTAATGTCTTTAAGCTTTGGTCTATTTCTGCTTCTAATTGTGTCTTTGTTGTGTCTCATGGACTAGGGCAGTTGTTCCTATGCCCACCCCTTCAGCAATTATTATTCCTCATAGGATGGCCAAAGTGAGGGATACAGGTTCCCGGTGGAACCGGGTTGTATGCCCCCCTATTTGAACTTTAAATGAACCTACGTCATGATAGAGCACTCTGAAAAACATCTGCATCATTACATAATTAATCACATCTATTGACCATTTTATGTAAACATAAATAATGTTAAAGTGTATAGAATTATACTGTTTTAGGAATGGACAAGAAAATGCACCTAAGATAGCACCAAAGTGAGGAAAACATTCTTATTTGGTTGCATCCGGATTTAGAGGGCATTGCTTCTGTTGTAATCAATTAATCCCCTGAACCCCAAGTTTTGGTAGTTTTAGAATTTGTAGCCAACATGTAAGGGAAGGGGCTCAGAAGTTCACAGTCTGCAGAAATTCACAAAAATTAGTTTTTGTTTCTGTTTTTTTTTTTTTCCTCTGTTCTGGGCAAGTTAACTTTTCAAGGACACCTTGGAAGGGGAGAGCTTTTTTGTCTCTTTTTTTTCTCCCTGCCAGCTGTCACCATGGAGACCAGTTGCTAACTTTTTTATCTTAGAAATGTAGGCATCTCGGTGAAGCCCCAGCTCAACGCCAGAGGCCTTGTTCACATATTTTGTGAAAAACTGGAAAGGAAGTGTCTAGCTTAGGGGTGGTGATTTTTCTAGCCAGTGGCCAAGTAGAACAGGGCAACACGAAAAGTGGAAGTTTATGTACATTGAACTCTTTCAGAGGGACTCTTTTGCTGAAAGACCTAAAGTAAGCCTTGGTGAAGACTTCTGGAGAAGGTCATTTAAGACATTTCTGTTTACCTGATACAGAGGGGGAAGACGGGGTAGTCGAGGCTGAGAGCAGCTCCGTGGATCTAAGAATGAGAAAAGAGAGATGTAAAAGAAAAATGGTAAAGGGGTTTGGGATTTTCCTAGAACAAAACTTGAGCATTAGAACAGGTAGAGCAGAGGGGAAGATGGGAGTAAATATTCCAAAAAGCCTTTGAGGGACTTTAAATTCTTAGAAACCTCTTTTCAGTGATGACAAAGCAACTTTAAATGCCATTTTCATTACATCGTGGATAGGGGTCTGAGGGCTCTTCTCAGCTGGTTTGAGCTTTGGGTTAGCTTGCTAGAGGACTTGGTGGGACCTAGTGCAGGCCCTGACAGGAAAAGAGAGGAGTGAGTGGGTGAAGGGGTACCTCGGTACCTGCTACCTCAGCAACGGGGCAATGTTCTGAGAACCAGCGGAGGTTTGGGTTTTTGATTTAGTAATTGGAGAGGAGAAATCAGGTTGCTAAGATGGGAGTGATAGCAGAGAGTCTAGAGCAGAAGGCTGAGGGTGAGGAACTATTGGAGAAGCATAGTACAGGATGTGAGCAAAAGAGGAAAAAGGATTCCACATAGGGAAATTTCCCCCTTTTGAGAACTTGCCGAAGTTAAAAATGTCACTCAGAATTTGAGGATCTAGAGAACCCTCTGGGGGCCATAGTATTTGGTTGTCTAATTGGTAATATGGCCAATGCTGTGTACTGAATTTGATGAGGAGTTTGGGTTCCACCAGGCAGCCCCTGTATGCTCACATTCCCTTGACTTACACAAGAAGTCGGCTTCTCTCCCACACAGCCATGGCTGTTTGTGGCTTTGATAGTCCGCCAGGCAAACATAGTAATCTAGGCTAGCCAACCTGAATCTGTCTCGCGTGTCCCTGCATCCATAATGTTTGTTTCCATTATCTATGGTACAGAAGAGATTTAATGGAATTTTAGTGGGATCCTCTTCATCAGGGATATCTCAATAGGAAAGACCTATACCGACCTGACAAATGTCTGGGTGGAGAGATGGCCACCAGGTCTCTATGGGGCCTGAATGCGAGATAGACCATACTTCTTGTCTAGTAGGATTTGTGATCAGCCATTGCTGCTGAACGGGGTGATGAGGGTTAGAACTACTGGTGGCCAAGGGGAGAGTCTATAGTCTTATCCACATAGCGAATACGCAATTTGAAATGGTTACCAGGCTTTTCCAGTTTCCAACAAGAGTCTGGACACAGCGAAGGCTTGAGATGAGAGGCATGGATCCAAAAAGTGATTCCGTCTACTTTTACCGCTTTAGGTTTTATAAGTAGCACCTGGTATGTTCCTTTCCAGTGGGGTTCCAGGGATGACACCTGATGTTGTCTTATGTAGACGAAGTCTCTTACTTGATATTGATTTAGAGTCGCCTCCTCCCCTGGTTGGTAGGCAGTGGCCAGCTGTTTCCACAGGTATCGCTGAGTTCTTTCAATGACTTTAAGTCTGTCAAGCAAGGGGGTGTGGAAGTGATCGTTAGGCCTTAGAGTTGGGGTTAGGTCCCTTACTGGATGATGGGAATCATAGAGAATTTCATAGGGGGTGAGGTTACACAAAGAAAGAGAGGGAATATTTCTCGCATGAAACAGTGCATAAGGCAGGAGCATAATCCAATGTTTTATGCCGGGCTCTAAGCTTAATTTTGTTAAGGTCTCTTTAATGGTTCTATTTATTTTTTCTACCTGTCCTGAGCTCTGGGGTATATAAGCATAATGTAACTTATAATTAATCCACAGGGTCCCAGTTAACACCTGACTTACCTGGGCCATGAACACCAGTCCATTATCAGACCCTATTACCTTAGGCAGACCGTATCTTGGAAAAATATCTTTCAGAATCTTCTTGAAAATCATTTGTGCAGTTTTTTTTTGTGTGTGTGTGTGTGTATGTATGTGTGGAAGGCTTCAGTCCATCCTGAAAATGTATCTACAAAGACTAGGAGGTATTTAAGTCCATAACTTGCTGGCTTAATTTCACTATTGTCCACTTCCCAAAATTGTCGTTTTCTGGTTCCTCATAGGTGCTTTCCTCTAGGAAACTGGAAGGGTAAGCATTAACCAATTGACGGACTCGAAAGGCTTTTGTTACCCGTTCAGTTATTTTCTTTCGCTGTGAGTCGGTTAGTGGAAAACTCTGATCTTAATCCTACAGGAATGCCTGCAGTTTCATTGAACCAAGGTGAGTGAGTTGGTGTACATTTTTAACGTAGTGTAGGGCTTTCTGTAATTGCAGCCTGAGCTCAGTGAAGTTGAGGTGTTCAGTGTCAGTGTCCATAGATATTATAAAAAACTTCCTGGTGATAAGGGGTCCATTGGAATTGGGCATCTCCCTCTAACACCGGGTATAAAAGAGCAGCTAAAAACGCAAACCCAGGTATCCATAACCTGCAAAAGCCAGCAGTCCCAAGAAACTCTCTGAGTTGTCTCCTGTTAGATGGGGGTGGTATCTAGGCAATGGTTTGTTTTCTGGGCTCAGTGAGCCATCGTTTACTGCCCCTAAGTAAACAGCCCAGGAAGATTACTTCATGCCAGCAAATTTGGGCCTTTTTGGCCGAAACTCTATACCCGAGTTGAGCAAGCTCATATAATAGTGCTTGGGTCCCAGACTCACAGTTTTCCTTGGTGTTGGCTGCCAGTAGCAGGTCATTCACGTATTGAAGCTGGGTGACTTTGGGGTGCGTAGTTCTAAAATTGCTGAGATCTCTGTGGAGGGCTTCATCAAAGAGAGTGGGGGAGTTTTTGAACCCCAGTGGGAGTCTAGTCCAAGTTAGTTGACCAGACGTTCAGGTTTCTGGGTCTACCCACCCAAAAGCAAACAGCAAATGACTATCTTTATGCAGAGGCAAGCAAAAGAAAGCATCTTTTAAGTCCAGAACAGTATACCATTTCCGCTCAGGGTTCAGAGTGCTAAGCAGATTGTACGGATTAGGTACCGTGGGGTGAATGTCCTGCACTCTGTTGTTGATCTCTCTTAGGTATTTAACAGGGCGATTGTCCCGGTTCCTGGCTTTTTTTTCTAGTAGCAGGGGAGTGTTCATGGCCAATTGACAGGGCCTTAGGACGCCTAAGCAGGCAGGAAGGAAAGTTTATTGATGGGTAAGTGCGAGTGGGCGGTTTGCGTGCAACTGGTTGACCGAGTACATTCTGCAGTTTGGCAGTTGGGGACAGCACATTCTGGGAACAAGAATAGCAAACAGTTCTCAAGATTTCAACAGTGTTTTGTTAAGCATACAGAAAATCAAGAAGTGACAAGTACCTATTTTATTAACCTTTCAATATAAGTATGAAAACAGAAATCTAGGTAAGATTTGAAGCCCAGAAGTTCATTGGGCCCTTGATTGGTATACTTAGCGTTGAATTACATTCTGTAGTGATGTCCCAGAAATATGGATATACAATGGCATAGGACCTTATACCTTCTCGGAGGTCAATTCCAAAACACAGACTCTAAGGGGAATCACACCGAAGTTCAAGCCAAGGTGGACCCAATTATCTCTTCCAACCGCTACACAAATGACCACAATTAAAACCAAAACACTCCCACATGGCACTCATCTTCTTCCATATAGACACTCACCATAACTTCTGGCAAGAGGATTCCATGAGAGGTGCAGCACAAGACAGTGTCCCAAATAAGCTCCCTTTCCCCTCATTTGCCAATAGTCAGGGTGGCCTGGACACCCTCCCTGTGAACCAGGAGTTATCAAATATGTCTGCCATTAATACAGCTCTGTTCTCCAATTTGAGGCCTACTGACTGTGGGGTTTAGATTCTTTATTTGAATTGGATTCATAAGAAAACCCAAGAACCTATGGGCTAGCATCTGCAGGGCTTTGAAGAACTCATTTGACTCAAAGGATCCCTATTCTCACTTGATGTAGGTAAGGAACCTTACAGAAGAATGTGAGGCACTTCATCCACAGTGACTGATTTTTGACCATTTTGATTTTGGATCCACACATGGGATCGTTCTTTAGATTCATCAGGTGCTGAGAATCTAAGCCACAGGCTCACACAGGACCAAGAGGCTGATTCAGACACATCCCTTTACAAAGCAATTAAGCAAAGAGCCACAGGTGGTGCCCATTCATTTCCGTTTGAAAACTGTTTTCTTCAGGATTCACAAAGGCTTGGCCTCAGGCAAAGAACTTACTGCCATTCAGGGCAACAGAAAAATAGGCAATCAAAAGGCCCATTGCAGGGGTTCTCCACTGAGACTTTCCTGGTCACATCGATATCTGAGTTTTCTGAGATGCTTGCCAATCCCTTCAGCTATCCAGTACATGTCCATGTCACAGTGCTTGGAGGTGGTACATATCGTGGACTCAAAAGCATGAGCCTATTTTGGAGAGTGGCTAGATTTCAGGAAGAAAACAGGAACTTAGTAAGATAGCAGGTGTTGCCCATCGATATGGCAAGCCCTAGTGCATTCATAAATTGGGCAGGATGAATGCTGGGAAACTTTCTACTAGACAGGAAACATCCATTGATGCATTCTCTTTTTCTAATGTCTACAACCACGGACACAGTGGGATACACAGACATAGAAACACTCGCCTTGTCAAACAACTTACTAGAAACAGTTCACTCCAAACCAAACAAACCGACTTTCCTACCTCTTCTCAGAACATGGGGCAAAACCACAAACACACATTCACACCCAAAAAGGCACCTCCTTCCCCCAAATAGGTCTCTCACTATCCGGAGTGTCCTCTGACTGCTGGGCCATACTATGTTCCCCAGATATGGCCTATCCTGTCTCAGATCTGGTCTCCATATCCAACTATGTGAAGTGGTCAGGAGCCAGCTGTGAGCCACTACCTGCTTTTTTAGGAAAGGCCCCTCTTCAGAGTACTCCTGGCATTTGGCCATCCTCACATCAGTAGGTACCAAGAAAGACTGACTCTGTCCTTGTTAAATTGAAGCAAGTGAGACCACTAGGACTGGGACTGGGACTGACTCTGTGTGCCTGGCTTCCTGCATCCCAAGTTCAGAGAGTTCCATTACCAAGGAAGTGAGGTGAGGTTGCATCCTTCAGGAACTGAATGAGGTCACTGCCTTGGCAACCACTTTTTCCAAACAGTTGCTTTCAAGCGTACCATGAGAAGGAGGCTTACCCTACTTTCTGTGGCACTTTCACAAATTAGAATGGTATATCAACCATAGACACCAAGAAACAGCTCTCCACACAGGCCTGATTTGGTCCATCTTCTCTATATTAGGAAGACAGCCTTTAGTCCGGGGAGCACTGCAGTGAACCTTTGCACTAAAACTATTAGCAAGCACCTGGTGGAGGAGTCCTCCATAGGTAAGTGGGGTTTTTATAACATCTGATATCCGGTTAAGGGAGATCTCTTCTGATGACAGAGATGTGGCCTGGGGAGGCTCACATATACTCCTTTCCAGGAGAGTAACCAGAATCGTTCTGTCCTCTGTTCTGTAGGGAATTCCTCTGGAACTGTAGAGAGGGGCCGACAGGCACGCATGCACTCCTACCCTGGAGCTATAGCAAGATGTTGCACTGTTCCACTGTTTTTCTGTTTAGGCGCATGGTTTCTGTTTTTTGTGTTTTGTTTTGTGTTCTATTTTTTTGATTGTTTGTTTCTTTTTGTTCATTTTGTTGTGTGATTTCAGTGGTAAAAACTTAAGGATTTTGGACGTAAAAATAGGTAATAAAGAGAGTAAGCCTGACACCCATTTGGACTGTGTTTTAGGGAACTGCGATGAACTTTACTCGCCTTTGTTAAGCAGGATGATAGAAGCTCCTAGCTGGCTGCCTGGAGCACACCCATTGCAGAGGGCAATGCTTGCTGGGGACCTAAGAACTGAGCATCTCCCAGGTTAACAAGTGAAACTCCTTTAAAACCCCTTGTCACTCCAGATCAAGAGAGTCACAACCTTTGGCAGAGTCCCCTGTGTTTCTCCTTTGTTCGCAAAGCAATAAACCTCCCTTTTTCTTTTTCTCAAAACTCAGTCCTCATTATTAAATTGGTATTAATTGGCGTCAAGTTGAGGAATCGAACTTTAATTTACAAATTTGGTACCCGCCCTCCACCCCGGAACTTTGTGAGAGCTGTCTACTGAAATATTAGGAGATGAGGCATGCTTGGTGTGGAACTGAACAAGAGGAGCTAATCCTGTAAGTAAAAGGAGGGACTGAGGGACTCCCAGCAGCTGCCAAAGCCCTGTTGATTCAGGGAATTACCTCCTTCCTCCCCGCACTGTAAGAATTATGCCACCTCTGTCTTGTTAAAAAAGAGAAAAAGAAAAAGGGGACACTAAATGCAGTGAAGTCACCATGGAGACACTTTATTTTACATTTCAGGTTTCCCCTCTGTTAAAACATGTGGTCCCCCCCCCCCTGTGGATATCTATGGTGCACACTGGTGTAGGAGATTTTTCTCTTATCTGCTCTGGTTTAAACGGTTCTATCTGACAGCCATAGTCTGAACCTCCTTTCTGTCTGTCTTGTGTCTTTGTATCTGGCCCTTTAAGACATGTGCAATAATGTGTTGATATTATAAATTGTTTCTTGGGAATGATCTTAGCTGAATGTGTGTCTAAATGATGATGTTTTATTTTAACAATCTGGTATCTGAATGGGTTTTTGAAGCATTGCAGAATCTTGCAGTTAAAAGTCGGGTTTAGGTAATTGTTTAGTTTATGATTTCAGATAATTCATGCCAGAGAACTTAAATACTTAGTATGGAAAACTGAAGAACTCTACTTCCAAGTTGGCAAGTAAATTCCCAATCATACAGTCTTTTTTTCACCAATTTTGAATTGGATAGCCTCGGAAAATGTCACTGTGTGTACCACTGCATTAATTTGGACAAGGATAGTAAATCATAGAATGGTATCTGTTGACAAAACAAGATGTAAAGATATAAAATTTTGTGAATTGTATCTTAAATTTGTATCATAATTTTCAACATCCGAACCTCAAAATTATGGTTAAAATGCCTTAGGCCTGAGTGTCTGCTCAGAATAGCAGTTTTTCCTGCTCCTTCCAGACCTCAGCCATGATTTATATTGAAATGTAAATGAAAGAAGCCTGAAAGCTTAGTAGGAGACTGATTTGAGGCCTAAGGGAAAAAA
Source organism: Callospermophilus lateralis (assembly GCF_048772815.1). Lineage (NCBI taxonomy): Eukaryota > Metazoa > Chordata > Mammalia > Rodentia > Sciuridae > Callospermophilus > Callospermophilus lateralis. Next base: position 491,367 of record NW_027511180.1, on the reverse strand, counting down.
AAGGTAAATTGTATGGTATTTACTAATTACTAGCCAGTCACTTTTTCTAGGACTCTTTTTTTTTTCCTTAGATACTTTTTTTTTTTTTTGAGCTCATGATTTTGAGCATACAGACCTAGGTTAATGTTTTTCAGATCAGTTCTATCTTTGACCAACTGTAGACTTTTTGAAACATTGCAATGGAGATTTCACCTGAGAAAAGCTACAAGGCCTTTACTATTATTATGTGTGCACACTTTTGTTATGTGTTGTATGTCTACATATACATATGTCCGTATATCATATATATGATACACAAATTAACATATACAAGGAGCGCTCATAAAAAAGCGCTCATTAAAACAAATTTAAATAGGAGATCCAAAGATCTTTAATTCACGTGATTTAAATGTTTCAATTTAAATTGGATAAACAGATAAAAATCAATGTCTTTAAATTGAAGCTTACAATTTTTTTAGGTGTTCAAAAATCTAATAAAATATTAATATCTACAAAATGTCTAATATGCCTTGGTTCTAGGACCTTTCCTTCAACATAAAAATGGTTTACACTGTCAATACATTTCTCTAGTATTTTGATAAATAAGTAAAGTAAATTTGATATGGGATTGCTCATTCTGAGTACTTTTCTTAGATATCTGATTGATTTACTAAGGTCTGAATAAGTTCTTATTAAAGTCTGTATAAGAATATGAAAATAAGTCATGTGTTAATGAGACAAAAATTTCTTAAAACATAAGTTTACGCATAACGTTGTATTTATTAAGTTTTATTTTCTCCAGAGCAAGCAACCATAAAAATTAAACAACTGATTAAATAAGAACTGTTATTTTAGAGCACTGTACTGCCATTGCTTTAAAAGCTAAACTTGGTTAATGTAGAAACATCAATGTACTTGTGATGCTATCAATGTTTTCATATCTTATAGGTATGCAAGTCTGTAAGGTAGAAACTTTAAAAGAGCATTATATCAAGCTGGTGCTCTGAAGTTGTATGGTAAAAAAATATATTGGGGATTTATTTACCTGTTATCAATAAGATATGTAAACTTTTATGTTACTTTTTACATTGGGGAACAATTTAAATGTATTTTTTAGTTAATGAGAGCCTAATCGATGTAAAGGTTAAAAACTTTCAGCCTTTCTTTAATTCATGTTTTAAATGTGATATCATGGTGTTAGCTAATGTTCATGTGACCTCAAACAATTTATGTAAACTTTGTCGAATGATATTTAAAAATAAGGATTAGCTTTAGAACTAAAATACTTAAGATTTATAAAGAGCCCTGCCTTAGCTGAGATAAGGCTCTGTGTCCCATCTTACTACATGTGAGAATGACTACGAAACCAGTAGGTTAGATAATATTTCTTTAAAGTTATGTTAAAAAGTTGGTTTTTTTTAAGGTCAATATTCCTAGGATCTCAAACAGGGGATATAATGTATAACTCAGCCAAAAAATTCAGGGTAGCTGTTACACAAGCTAAGTATTTTTACTTTTGTTAATTTTATTTTGAAATTTTCTTATAAGTGATCTAAAGATTCTCTGTTACTGTTTTACAAACGTGTTGCTTTAAGAACACAACATGGGTTTATTCAATATAATAAGTCATTACTTACAATACAGACAGAATAATACAGATAACAATTAATAAAAAGATAATTATATAGTTATAGACATTAAAGCCCAGTACTCTTAATATAAGGCTGTTAAAATTTATTTGCTGGATGTTTAAGATTAGGATTTAAAATTAAAGTTAAATGAAAAGAGCCAAGAAAACCAATATTTGGCTTTTGCCCTATGAGTCAGTCTGAATCCAGGGAACAGGGGACTTCTCTAAAGAGCTTTGAAACTCTGAGCCACATAACCTCCTCCTGATCAGGGAGATTAATGAGACCACTGGAGAACAGAAAGCCAATCAGTGTATTTGTTACGAAGATGAGAGTCATCAAAGAAAGGAGACATCCCTGATGCTTCCGAGGGAAGCCAAATGGTCAAGCAAGATCTGGACCAACCTAGCGCAAATGGCACTAGCAGAACTGAGAATCTGCTCTCAAGTTTCCCCAGAATTGACTCCCATAAAAGGTCAGCTGACTGTTAACAATAGATGGAAACAAAAGTCAGTTTGACTGCTTCATCTTAAACACTTAGCAAAGACAGTTAAGAACAAAATACATCCATTCCTGGGCATTTTAAATTATAATAATAATAATAATAATAATATAATGTTAAGGTATGCACTTTATGTTTGCCTCCCAAAATAAGTAAGACTGGTGGCTACAAAGAAGAATTCTCAGACAGGAATGCCTGATACTTATTAAAAGAGACTATCAAGAAGACCTGCCACAGGGAGAAGTTTTCAGTTTAAGGCCTACAGATATTCCTAACCTACACAGGTTGGCTTGGTGTTTGCTAGTACAATTATCCAGCCCTGAGTAACAGAATTAAAGGTTTCTCAAAGAGACACAGAGGTCATACTAGTAACAGGATTTTACAAGATCAGATGACATTAAATTATTAAACTGTATCTTATGCGGAGGGACAAGTGTAACAGTAAAAGTTAAATATTAAATTGACAGTCCTGATAACTGGGGATATTAAAGACTGGTGAGGGAACTTCTATACAGTGACATGTTCCAGGTGCTGCAACATTTATTCAGTACTCATGGTTTTTGTTTCTCTCATAGAAGAACCCATCCCCAGATGACTTTACAACCTGTTCTTCCCCAATCAGACTTCAAACCGAACTGACTTCTAAAAGGCAACTCATGTCCCTCAACTGACTTCTAAAAGGCAACTCATGTCCCTCATCCCATGCCCACTCACGTCACCCTGTCTCAGGTCAGAAGAAGAAAAAATGAGTGACACCACTCTTCTTATAACAATGGAGAGAAAGATTAATAGACTATCAATATAAGTAATTAATTAAGTCAGGTAAAATCAGGGAGATCGGTTTTGGGTGAGTTCTAAAAATTTGGAGACTCTTACCTGAGGGATTAAAATTTCCTCAGTGCTCTTCCCGTAATCTATCAAAGATTTGAAAGGGACAAAAAGAAAAGGCGGGAATGATAGACCCAACCTGATCTTTAATTTAAATTGGGAGCCATCTTGCCAAAAAGCGATGAAAAGATAATTTTGGCTTTACCATAAATTACTTCAAATTCTAAACCTGCTTGGAATGCCTGCCCACGCCTTGAACTCACCCATGCCCGGCTCTCTGACCAGATAGCAGCCCTCTCTGAAACTTTAGTGACACATCATAAATATTTGCCTTCTCTGGCCAGACAACAACCCTCTCTGAGGCTCTAATGGTCTTCATGAACTCTGATGTAGGGACAGCAAAAAAAATGTAGACTGCCATTAGTGTGATGTTTGTCAGAGTTCTGTTATCTGTAAACCCCCTTTTGTGTAATTTTCTGGGCTATTAAGCTGCCTGTAGGAAAGCTAAAGGTTCTCCAGTGCCACCTGGTTAAGGGAATTTCAAAGATTTCATTGTATTTATCTAGCCATTTTTCATGGATGAAGTTGGAGGCACTGTGGGTTTCAGTTCATTCAGGAAATATTAAATGGTGAGGAAGCTGTTTTCAATGAATTCTCTGGAGAAATCTCACAGGCAAGTCTTCCCATAGAGTGGTCAAAAGGTCACATGAAGCCAGGCCCATTGAGGTCTTTAATGTGACGTCCATGGGTGTTCTGACTCTCAACTATGGCTGCCAAATCTTTCAGAATAAAATCATGTGATATTCTAGCTTATATTCCGAGGCTCTGTGGAAAGCCACCCTTGTATTTGATCTCAGTTTCCAAGGGAGAATCCCATGCGTGGCCTCCTAAAATCTGAACACAGTTTATGGCAATATTTCTCTGAGATCAGTTCGAAAACTCAGACTATAAGTGGAATCACACCAGAGTTCAAGCCCAGATAGACCCAGTCATCACTTCCAACCACCAAACAAATGACCACAATTAAAACCAAAGCACTCCCACAAGGCCCTCATCTTCTTCCATATAGACACTCATCATAACCTGTGGCTGGAGGTTTCCATGAGGGGCTCAGCCCAAGACAGTCTACAAAATAACCTCCCTTGCCCGTCATTTGCCTAAAGTCAGGGTTGCCTGGACACCCTTTCTGAGAACCAGGAGTTATCAAATGAGCCTGCCGTAAATACTGCTCTGATTCTCCAAATTGAGGCCTACTGACTCTCGGGTATAGATTCTTTATGTGAATTGGAATCATGAGAAAACCCAAGCACCTATGGGCTATCCTCTGCAGGGTTTGAAGAACTCATTTGACAAAAAGGATCCCTATTTTCACTTGATGGAGATCAGTAATCTTACAGAGGAAGGCGAGAGACTTCGTCCACAATGACTGCTTTTTTGGCCATTTTGGTTTTGGAAGCACAAATGTAATTGTTCGTTAGATGCATCAGGTGCTGAAAATCTATTGAACAACCTCAAACATGGCCAAGAGTCTGATGCAGACACATCCCTTTCCAAAGCAATTAAGCAAAGATCTACAGGTGATGCCCATTAATTTCCATTGAAAACCGTTTTCTTCAGGCTTCAAAAAGGGGTGGCCTGAGGCAAAGACCTTTCTGACATTCAGGGCAACAGAACAATAGGTAAGCAAATGGCCCAAGGCAGGGTTTCTATAATGATATCTGAGTTTTCTGAGATGATCCCATTCCCTTCAGCTATCCAGTACATAGCCATGTCACAGAGCTTGGAGGTGGTTCATGTCTTGGAAACAAAACCATGAGCCTATTCTGGAGAGTGGCCAGAATTCAAGAAGAAAACAGGAATTTAGGAAGACAGTGGTTGTTGCCCATCCATTAGGCAAGACAAAATCCATTCATAAATTGGGCAGGATGAATGTTGTGAAGCTTTCTTCTATTCAGGACACATCCATTGATGCATTCTCTTTTCTAATGTCTACAACCACGAACACAGTGGGATAAACAGACATAGAAACACTCGCATTGTCAAAAGACTTACTAGAAACAGTCCACTCCAATCCTAACAAACCGACTTTCCTACCTATTCTCAGATCATGAGACAAAACCACAAACTCACACCCACACCCAAAAAGTCACCTCCTTCCCCCAAGTAGGTCTATGACTATCCGGAGTGTCCTCTGACTGATGGGCCATAGTATGTTACTCCAAAATGGACTGTCCTATGTCAGATGTGGACTCCTTGGCTAACACTGTGAAGTTGTAACGTGCCAGTGGTGAGACACTACCTGCTTACTCAGGAAAGGCCCCTCTTCAGACCTTCCTGGCATTTGGCCATCCTCACATCAGTAGTTACCAAGAAAGACTGATTCTGTCCTTGGTAAATCCAAACATGTGAGGCCACTGGGACTGGGACTGGGACTGCCTCTGGGTGCCTGTCTTCCTGGATCCCTAGTTCAGAGAGTTCCATCACCAAGAAAGTGATGTAGGTCACTTCCTTCAGGAACTGAATGAGGTCACTGCCTTGGCAACCACTTTGTCCTAATAGTTGCTTCCAAGTGTCCCAATTGATGGAGGCTGCCCCTACTTCCTGTGACACTTTCACAAGTTTGAATGGTATATCAAACATAGGCACCCGGGAACAGCTCTCCACACAGGCCTGGTATTGTCCATCTTCTCTACATTAAGAAAAGAGAGACTGCTTCAGACACACCCCTTCATCCTGACCAGGTTGTTTGTCGTGGAAGATGACTTTTGCTCTCTCAGGTCCTTCATAGCTTCCTATAGCTTCCCCAGGGTTCATTTCTGCATGGACCTTTTCATTTCTCAGCAGGTGGAAGATTTCTTACATTCCTGTATTGTAAGACCAACTCTGTCCCTGCTTTTCTGTAAAGTTAGATTGAGGGAACAGAGTATGGTTAGGGTTAATAACATGTTTGATTTGGCTTAGGAATCATTCTGCTGGATGAATAATGTTATTTGGAACCTGCAATATTTATTAGAATATATAGAGGGGAAATATATTTATGAAAACAGAAATCTAGGTAAGATTTGAAGCCCAGAAGGGCTTTGGATCCTTGATTGGGATACTTAGGTTTGAATTATGTTCTGCACATGTGTCTCAGATAAATGTATACACAATGGCATAGGACCTTGTACCTTGGATGATTGAATGTCAAAGAGAACATCCAGTCAAAAAAGGATAGTTGGTAGGATTAGTTGGTAGGATTAGGAAAAAGAGTGAGTATATGATTTGGACAAAAAGTTCTTTAGCAATAGGGTTTTGGGTAGAGAGAAAATGTAAATGTCAGCACATGTGAAGAGTCAGTCACAATGATGAACTGGGGAAAATATGTAGGAAAGCAGATACCAATAGAGACATTAGAAAATCAGCAAATGATAAAGTGATTGATAGGATTAGACATTTTCGACAGGCTTGAGTTTGAATAAATAATCTTAGGAAGAAACAAATATGTAGTCACCAATAGGATTGACATTTGAGAGCATTAGGCAACCTGGACATGGGTGATTTTCATAATCCATACTCTTATTCCATTTAGGCTTTGGTACAGTCGTAAGTGTGACTTTGCATTTTGTGGCCAGAATATTACTGTGATAAAATGTATATGTAGATCAGGTGACATGAGTATTTGTTGCACCATTTCTGAGAGCAATATTTTGAAGAGATATAAATTAGTATTGGGTGCACAAATAGGTGTACAATGTGTGTATGAATATAGAGAGAATGCATGAATAGACCATACTGTGAATAAATAATATAACTGTTTCCAAATTTAGAAATTGGAATAAATTGATATCCCAAGATACACAGGAAATCTTATATTGATATACATACATTCATTCCAACCAGTTATATATCTAATGGTAATATTAGGGTTGTAGTTTATCATAAAATGTGTGTGAGTTTGCTTCAAAATTGATTATGGAAATCGAAAATAATGTGTTTGGAAAGAAGTCTCATGAAATAACCAGTCAAAAACAAGGAGGAATACATGTGTTCTGAAGCAGGAAGTGATTGAATGTGTTACAAATGTCTTTCAATTTGTGAACTTGTGGATGAAATGTATATTCTACGATGTATAAAAACTGAAGAAATAGTAATGTACCAGTGTTGAATTAAAATGAACATCAAAATACACATCATGTCCCATAGAAATCTACTTTCATTGATGTTAAATTGGGTCAGTTACTGTAGAAATATAAGGCTTTGTTTGCACCATTCACTGAAGTGAGTTTTCAGTACTAGGAAACAAATATGTATTTCAGGTGGATGAATATTTCTAAAAACAATCTTATGAAAAGTTGATTATAAAAGCACATACAAGAACATCAGTGAATTATTTAGGGAGTGTATAATAAGACACATATATTTCATATTTTGAAAATATATATATCACACAGATACATTAGAAAGTAGCAATATATATGCCAATCAAAATTCATCATGAAATATATATCATTCACAGATCCAAAAATATTAATTTTACTGAACATGGATTTATGTATAATGTTTTTCAACTAAGAAGCTCACTCATAGTTTGAATTTTCAGTTCCAAAAACATTTAGGAGGAGTCATCTCTTCTCATACTTTGTATCTCCCAAGTTAGCCACCTCACAAAAATGTACGTGTGATACCAGGTAGGATTTTATATGTGCATATAAAAATACATGTGCTGAATTGGCTACAGAAAAAGGGAGACAGAAATTCACATATGTGTTAACTTTAAAAACACATGGAGAACTATTTCAACAAAAAATTAACAAGATTTATAACTCTTACTCTATATCATGCAAAAGGCAAGACCAACTATACGCCATGCCTCCTCTCAACCGCTTGTATTTCTATTCTGTTTGGGTTATTTTTCTCCATCATATTAGGATTAGTAGTCAGAGTCTAGTAGGGTATGTGTTAGTGTCAGGGATTCAGTATTTTGAATGGAAAATTGAAAAATGAATCCAATGTGTATGTAAATATGTGCTACACCAAAATCTTCCCACTCTCATCCAGAACAATGCCTTGACAACACCTACGGCCCAAGTATGACACAATCAGAGGAGAAAAGTTAGAAAATCCGTGAATACATATCTAGAATGGAATATGATCAGAAGTTCACAACCTTGGAAGTGGTAGAGGAGTTTCCAAAAGGGTAAACCCTCCAAAAACTTGAAGGTCTGCTGGCCTAGAGACTTCTTGAGAAACTGCCTGTGAGGTTGGGCACTTGAAATATATGTTGTTGTCAGGAGCTTTAGCTTCCTTTCTAGTGAGACCATAAAAGCTGGGTCTGCATCAATGTGACCTGGAGGACATGGTTTCTTATTTTCCAATGAACATGAGACAGCAGTGCTGAATTTTCCATTGTAGGTAAACTGTGGCCCCTGGGGGCTGAATGTCTCCCTGTGTATACGTTGAATCCATATAGTCATCCTCTATTTTCATGGTGTTTCTTGCTGCTGCACTGGGAGTTTGGTATTTGCTTCATGAAATACAAGGAGTTCAACGGGGACACAGTGCAGGAGGGATTTCTGTCACGTGTGGTGGGTCAGGGTCTGCAGGAGAATACAAGAACCAGGCCTCTATCCCACATAGCTTGCCCCCTTGACCATAGCAACCTGATTCTGAACAATGTCCTGAAACCTCTCTATGTAACAAGGTGCCTTTACATATAAGGGTCTGCTGGCTTCACCATGTCAGTCACAAGCCATTTGGAATCCAATGAAAGATCTACATGGCCCCACCACAGATGTTTTATCACACACCTGCCCACCATTGCTCTAGGCCCACTACTCAGCAGGATCCAACTTTCTGGCATCTCTGTTAAACACCATTTTCATGAAAACCAGTCAATCAAGGCACTGTCTGGTATACTCATTGTTGGGAAAAGTATAAACGGCAGCCATACCCCAGAGATAAACCCCAACATGGTGCCTAAGGACTTCTTTTTCCTACCTTCTTTTTTCTTCAGTGGTGCCAAATGTTCCCACCTGTGTGAACTGTCCCGCTGGCGCCAATTTGAAATCTCGCTGGTGGGGAACCTTAGCCCCAATAAGAACTAATTCCTGGGCTCCAGAGCTGATATCTGAAAGAACTAACCAATAAACGGTTTGCCTGCCATTTATCTAAGCCCTTCCATCTTCCCCTTAGTTCTATATAAGCACACAGCTTTTTGCAATAAAATTGGAATTCTCCCAGCGAAGTGCCTTTGCGTGGGAAGTTCTTTCATTCTGGTGCCCCATGTGAGGATACGGGTGAGCTCTTTCTAACAAGAGCCCTGTCCCCTGCTCCCCCGGAGACACTCCGCCATGGTCCGCTCTTTTCAGACGCCGGCTTCCTGCACCCACCACAGATCTGATATATGTAAGCCTCCCCTGACCCTGGCTCTGCAACTCCCTTCGGGCTACCACTGGTTTTGTGACCTTGATCTTCCGGCACACTCTCGACGCCCTGTAGGGGGCAGGAAAATCCTGCCACTAAGACCTTTACTGGTCGCAGTGGACCCTCTGGTGATCCGTTTTCCTTTGGGGCGTGAGGCTTCTGAGTTTACACAAGAGGCTCTGTGGTTTTTTCTCCTCTGCTGCCGCTGCCACTGCTGGCTAGAGTTGCTGTTTGCTGCAGGGCTGCTGTGTCTGGCTGAAGCTGCCTCTCTGCTCGGGGAAAACTGAACTCCCGTCCTGGAACTACATTCTGCCGGAACCGGAGTTCTGTTTTCATTACTGACTTTTTCCGCTGCGTTCAAAAACTTTCCTGACGTCAGGTTGCCCGTGGCTCCGAACCCATTGGGTCTCACAGATCGCACTTCACTGGTGATGCCCAGGTAGTGCCCTCTGTATTTCCTCATGACGGCTGGTCATTTTGGGGACGCCCACCTGACCCCCGTTCGCCCTGAGCTTCCTGAAAGCCGTTCCAGCCCGGGTTTTCTCTTTGTCTCTCTCGCTTACTCTTATTCTCTCTCTCTCTCTCTCTCTCTCTCTCTCTCTCTCTGTGTGTGTCTTCCTTCTCTCCCTGTGACTATGGGCACCTCTTCATCTGTACCTGAAGCCTCACCTCTCAAATGTCTAATAAAAAATCTGGCCACACTCTCCCTCACACCAGACATCAAGCCCAAACTTCTAATCAAATTCTGTACCCAAGATTGGCCTACATATCCACTGGATAATGGCAATCATTGGCCTCCAGAAGGTTCCTTACATCCAAACTTCATCTGCGACCTTTTTAACTACTGCCAGCATCTGAAAAAGTGGAGGGAGATTCCCTGCATTTAAGATTTTAGCCTTCACACACAGCACCCTGCTCTCTGCTCCTTTTGCCCTCCCTCTCAGGTCCTCTTTACTTGAAAACCCCTCTCTTCCCCTACTTCTATTCCTGACTTCACAGATTCTTCCTCATTCAACCCAGCAGATGAACCCCCACCTTATCCCCCAGTCCTATCTGCCCCTTCTCTCCCACTATACCCTCCTCTTCCTCTGCCTGATTCCAGGGATCCTCAGCCTTCCATTTCATCCTCCTCCCCTCCGCCCTCTTCTGCCTGCTCCACCTCCTCCTCTTCCAAAGAGACACTCCCTGCCCCTCCCTCTCCTTCCTGTCCACCTCCTGCCTCTTTCAGTCCTCCTGTTACCAGGTCTAAGGGACTCCTTCCCACCCCCAAGACAATCGTACCCCTTTGTGAGGTAGCTGGTCCCGAGGGTGTCATCAGAGTCCAAGTGCCCTTCTCCATGTCGGACATTACTCAGCTAGAGAGGAAGTTAGGCTCATTCACCACTGACCCCACCACTTGCATTCGGGAGTTTCAATGGGTCCTGCAAGCATATAGTCTCACTCATAATGACATCTACATGCTCTTGGCCAATACACTTCTCCCTGAGGAAAGGCAATGGTCTGGGAGCTAGCCCAAGCCCATGCTGATGAAAATCATAGGACCAATCCTAACCACCCCACAGGCCCTCATGCTGTCCCAGAGCACGATCCCCTATGGGATTACAACACCCCTGAAGGCTTACAGTCTAGTGACCTTTTTACATCCTGCCTCTTGGCGGGCCTGAAAAAGGCCATCCGCAAGGCTGTTAACTTTAAAAAGGTGCAGGAGGTCATTCAAAGGAAGGAGGAAACACCTTCAGAATTCCTGGATAGACTAACCAAGGCCCTTTAACAGTACACAAACCTCAACCCAGAAACCCCTGATGGCCGTCATGTCTTAATGAAATATGTTCTGGCCCAAAGCTACCCTGACATTAAAGCCAAGCTTAAAAAGCTTGAACAGGGCCCTGCTACTCCTTAGACCAAAATCTTCATTTTCAAGGTTTTTTATGATAGAGAGGATTAAAGTGAATGCCGTAGGCAGAGGGCTGAAAATGCCAAGTTCCAAATGTTGGCCCAGGTCATTCAGAGAAGGCCATCACCACGCCATCCCAATATGACACCCCCGGGAGCTTGCTTCAAATGTGGTAAGGAGGGACATTGGGCCAGGGATTGTCCTTCACTGAGGACACCCTACAACCCCTGCCCAAAATGCCATCAAAGGGGACACTGGGGGGCAGACTGCCCAACAACCCGAAAGGGAGGTTGGTCAGCCGCCAGGCAACCACAGCCTTTCTTGGGCTTAGGAGAGGAGGATTGATGGATCCCTGGGCTTTCCCTCCAGACTATTACCATCAAGAATCAAGAGCCTAGGTTTACCTTCCTGGTGGATGGATGCTTCATTACCTTCCTCTTGGATACTGGTGCCACTTTTTCGGTCTTAAGGGAGTATTGGGGTTCTACCACACCCTCAAAAACTCCTATTGTCAGGGTAGGAGGTAAACAGATTTTCCCTCAAACCCCCCCATCATGTTATATGCAGGGATTCCTTTTGTCCTTCACTCACTTCTTTCTCGTTATGAGCCATTGCCCCATTCCCCTTCTGGGAAGGGACATACTCTCACTATTAAAAGTCACCATTCACATATCACCCCACACATCTCCTACCTCTCATTTCCTCATGATGTTCCTACGGGCAGATACACCTCCTTAATGCACTCTCCCATGACTCTCTAAACCAGTTAAGCCTGAGGTTTGGGACACAACTACACCCCTTATGGCTAAATGCAGTCCTATTCATATTGTCTTACGGGACCCTTCAAGATATATTAGTCAATCACAATATCCACTCACAACCACAGCCCTCCTCGAATTAGAACCCATCATCCAGGATTTATTATGAAAGGGGTATCTTAGGCCTACACACTCTCCTTTCAACACCCCCATTCTGGCACTTAAGAAACCTAAAGTGTCCTACAGGCTGGTTCATGACCTTCTCCTTGTCAACTCCTCTGTGGTCCCCATCCACCCGCTAGTGCCCAACCCTTACACCCTCCTCTCTCAGATCCCTGCCACTACTACCCACTTCTCGGTCCTAGGTTTAAAAGATGCATTCTTTTCTATTCCCTTGTTCTCAGAATCTCAGAATATCTTTGCTTTTACATGGACTGACTCTCACATTCACCATTCTCATCAGCTTTCCTGGACTGTCCTCCCACAGGGATTCAGGGATAGCCCCCATCTCTTTGGCCAAGTTCTTGCCCAGGACCTCACATCCTTTCACCCGACCTGTCCTGACACTATTCTCCTTCCATATGTCAATGACCTTCTTCTATGTAGTCCCTCTGGGAACACTCTCAATCCCACACTGCTCAGCTTCTTAATTTCCTAGCAGACAAGGGATATAGGGAGTCTCCCCACAAGGCCCAGGTTTCCCATTCTTCTGTCACCTCTCTTGGTTTTTGCCTTAGACCCGGGAAAAAGGAAATAACACTGGATAAGAGGCAACTCCTCTCTGATCTTCCAGTGCCCAATATGAAAGCCAAAATACTATCATTCCTAGGATTAGCAGATTATTTTAGGGCCTGGATCCCAAATTATTCTCTTCTATCCAAACCCCTGTATGACCAAGCAAATGGACCCCCTAGTGAATCTCTTGTCTCCTCCCCCATCTACCACTTCCGCAGGTTTCAGCAACTCCTCTTAAAGGCACCTGCCCTTCACCTTCCTGATCTTTCAAGACCATTTCATCTATATGTCCATGAAAAAGGGGGGCAAGCACTTAGGGTCTTAGGTCGAAACTATAGGCCTACATTTGCACCTGTGGCATATTTTCCAAGAAACTAGACTCTACCATCTGTGGGTGAGCCCCTTGCTTAAGAGCTCTGGTTGCTGGACAAATTTTACACAAAGAAGCCTCTAAGCTGAGTTTTGGGGCACCTTGAACTATCCACTCCCCACATCACTTGAAAGATCTTTCAGCTTATAAGGGCCTTCAAACCCTTCCTCCATCCAGAGTTCTGTCGCTCCTCACTTCCTTTCTGGAAAACCCTAATATTACTTTCCTCCCCTGCTCTGCACTGAACCTTGCCTCACTGCTCCCAATGACTCCCACGTCTAACACACCAACTCATAATTGCTTGGAAACCTTCGAAGATTTCCTCCCCTGTCATTCTTCCATTTCTGAGGAACCACTCACCAAGCCTGACCTTATCTGGTTTACTGACAGCAGTTCCTTTAGGCACAACGGCACTCATTACTCTGGATATGCTGTAGTTTCAGCCACTGAGATTATAGACGCCAAAGCTTTGCCTTCAGGAACTACCAACCAGCAGATTGAACTTATAGCAGCCACTCGTGCCTGCCTTCTAGCACAAGGCAAATCCCTCACCCTCTATACTGATTCAAAATATGTCTTCCAGATCTTATTATCCCATGCTTCAATATGAAGGGAGCGACGCCTACTTACCACCAAAGGTAATGCGATCACTAATTAGGCTCTTATAACCAATCTGATGGAGGCCTCCCACTTACCCACCCAGTTGGGAGTTGTCCATTGTAGGTCCCATCAGAAGGACGGCTCTCTTATCACTGAGGGCAATGCCAAAGCTGACCAGGCGCCACGAATGCCTGCTACCACTTCCAATTATGGCCCCTAAGGGGTACATATTATGGCCACTTTAGACAGCTCATCTGAAGCCCCTACTTCTTCCAGTAAGAACAAGATCTTTTCAAGTTCCTTCATACTCTACACCATTCCAATTCTCAGTCTTTGACCCTTTTTTACAGAGCTTCTTCTCCCTCTACCCTTCTGACATAGCCATGATAGAGAATATAGCCTCTAATTGTCAGATCTGTCAGCGGACCAAACCTCATACTCCTTTAAGGCCCAAACCTTTCCCTTTCCACCAAGCCCGGGGACACATTCCCGTTGCTGACTGGCAAGTAGACTTCACCAACATGCCCACAGTATGGCACACTAAATACCTCCTTGTCTTTGTGGACACTTTCTCTGTTTGGGTTGAGGCATTTCCCACTTCCAATAAAAAGGCTTCCACTGTAGCTTCAATCTAACTGACAGACATCATCCCTAGGTTTTGTATGCCCACTTCCCTACAATATGACAATGGCCCTGAGATTATTTCTAGGATCACACAAAAGGTCTCTCAAGCCCTCTCCTTCAAGTGGCATTTCCACTGTCCATATTACCCCCAGGCTTCAGGGAAAGTGGAAAGGGTAAATCATACTCTGAAGGAAGTCCTTACCAAATTGACAATGGAATTAAACTTAGACTGGGTCAAAATCCTTCCCTTTGCTTTGCTTCGAATCAGAGGTCTCCCTAAGAAACCATCTTTACTGTCTCCCTTTGAGATAATGTATGGAAGACCTCTTATACCCTCTGGGTTGGTCACTTCACAAGGACCTCTCACCCGAGATTTGTCTTTGCCTCTCTTGTTTCATCTCCGCTCTGAACACTGGAAATGTCAGAACTGGCTTCTTCCGGACCCAGTCTCCTCTCCAAACACTCCTCCCTTAACACCTGGGAGTCTAGTCTATTATAATACCCCAGAGGAGAAAGGGACTCTTGCACCAAAATGGGAAAGCCCCTATCCTTTCATTCTCTGTACCCCCACCGCCGCCAAACTCTCCTTACCAGACAACCGTCTCACTCCCTGGATTCCCATTTCTAGGTTGAAGCCATATCACCAGGAGGCCCCACCTGCTGACCACAGGACCATGCCAGAGGAACTCCAAGAATCACCTCCTGAAGCTCCCCTTTAATCCTGCTTTCCACACCATCTCACCCATTTAAGTTGCGGCTCACACGGTGTTCCCTGCAGCCCAATTCCTCTTAAAGAAGGCACAATGAGCTCTCCCAACACCCTAGTCTTCTCTAACTGCTTGTTTTTTGTGCTCTGCTTTTTTTCTGTGCTCTGTTGGGACTTGTCTTTACCCTCCTAACCTACCATGTATTTATTCACTCTTCGGGAACAATACTCAGAACATGGCATGCAGAAGGTCCGCGCAGTGGATGCAACTACTTGCTTCATACACAACTGCACCTCTATTTCCCTAAAATTGTCACCTTCAAGGACCTTCGTCCCTGGTAGCTGGAACTGGCCTTTCATTTGCTTCCTTTTTAATCAAACCAAAGACTATTGTCATTGGTGGCCTGAGATATATAATGGGTGTCCCTATTGGTCATGCAGGTTCCATGATGAACGTGGTAGCTGTTCTTACCACTCACTTGGCTACTCTGAAGGGTTGACTTCTAGTTACCTAAAGTGGCATAAAGGCTCTTCATCCGATAACAATGGATCGTATACTTCAGATATACCTGACCCCAAGGCCAAACGTTGGGGCTATGTTGAGTTTGCTGTCTATGCTCGGACAACCTCAGCAAGACCCACAGGGTGGATGACTGTTGGCCGCACCCTGATTACGCCACCTAAGGCAACCAATCATGTAGTCGAACACATTAAGGAGTCAGAATCAAAACTGGATAAAGGCCATTGCAACAGATGTTTTTTCGTCCTCTGCCTGAGGATCAAAAGAAGTATATTTCCTATATGCTTCCATAATTCTCTCCAGAATCATAGAGGGAGACTCATTCGGACGTTGGATTATCTCTCTTACCATGGCCAAATTAGTCGGCCCTCTGGCGGCCACTCGGAGCCCCGCTATTAGAGCCCTGTGATAAGTGGAAAGATGCTACCAACCTTCAAAGGTGTTGGGATCCCAGTTTGGTCCGTTCATGGGCCCATAAGGATGAAGAGGGAGCATCACAGTGGCTTCTGAGTTTTCTATTTTCCGTAGCTGGCGGGTTTCTTTAGGTGGCCCAGCTTCCACCAGAAAAGGAGGGGCTGCTGCTGCTGCGGAGAAGTCCCTTGGAGGGCTTGGGTCTGGCCCAATTGCCTCTAGTGGCGGAGAGGCTGAGTCAGTGGCGGGAGAATCATCTGGAATGTGTTGGGGGTTGGGGAGCGAGGGCAGAGGATAAGGAGGGGGAGGATTGTCCAGTCTTGTGACTCAGGAAGAATGGGGGGAAGATGGGGAGGGAAAGGAAGGTTTGAATGATAGGATCCTGGGGAAGGGGTATATGGCTGTTGATCTGGGTGGCCACGTGGTCCCGGCTGAAAGACAATATCTCTGACTTTTCGGATTAGATTGAAGTAGAAGGATCCTTCTGGGGGCCACCCGACTTTGAGGATGGGCAATTCTGAAGCACAGAGAGTCTGCCAGGTCTGACATTTAACTGAAAAATAATGATTCTGGGCCCTTGAGCGGACATCAGTCCAAAGATCAAGGGTCAGGGACAGAAGCGTGAAAGTGCTTTGTCCCATAATGGGAGTTACTCAAAAAAAGACAGTGACGACACAAACGCAAAACAAACAAAGACAAACAGTAAACGTTTAACATGGGTCCAAGACAAATATTAGAACTCAGTAACTGGCAAAACCTGATGGGTTAGACAATAAAGACAGACAGTAAACTCAACATAAGTTCGGGACAATGAACAAAACTGTGTAGCCAACAAAACCTGATGGGCTGGCAAACCGAATCCTGAAGCAAAATATAACCGAGTTGAGGAAACTAATATTCCTTGATTTCCCTCGTCCTCTGGAGTGTCCCCCAGGGACGTGGCCAGTAGCTCTGTGACACGTCTGCCACCCACTGTCAGAGAGAGCTAATGCTCTTCACCGACAGCCACTTTGCCAAGCCCTAACCTGAAACCCGAAACCAGAAAGAGGCGCCTTTCTTACCCCGAGAGGAGTCCCTTGGGGTCTTTCATCTGCTGCTCCGGATATCTCACCTGGGGCCTCCAGATGAAAAGGTGGGGCGAACATCGGAGGAAAAGACCACCAACAGGCTTTCTCATGCAACACCAAAGGGTTTATTGGGGGTATAGCGTGCTGGAGCTCAGGGCTCACTTCAGAGGAACAAAGAACAAAGAGCCCCGAGAACCACTTGAGCGGAGTTTATATACATTCTTTAGAGAGGGCAGGGACTTTACATACATCATAGCCTCCTTTAGCAAATCATCATATACCGCGGGAAAATCAAATAACAACTCTAAAACATGATTAGCACATTCATTGGCGGGAACAGGTTGGGCAGGGGGTGATTGGTCAGCCGTAAGAAGGGGTATACATTTAAATTGATTGGTGGATGCACTGTGATGTATACGTGGTGAGCTGCATGGTTTCTGGGAAGGGGCTGTTAAGTAACTAGGTCCTCAGGGAAGATTTCAACACACATCTAATGTGCAAATCCGGGAATTGTCTTAACTGCCACAGAAATTTCAGGTGCTGAGTGCAGCTTGGAAACTTTACAAAACCTGGTTCTTTACATTTCAATTTCAATTTCTTTTATTCTTTCAGAACCTTACAGAGGAAGGCGAAAGAGTTCATCGACAATTACTGCTCTTTTGGCCATTTTGGTTTTGGATGCACACATGGGATCTTTCTTTAGATCCATCTGGTGCTGATAATCTAAGCCACAGCCTCAAACAGGGCCAAGAGGCTGATTAAAACATATCCATTTCCAAAGCAATTACTACTCTGAAGTCAGTTACAGAACTCAGTCTTCTAGGAGAATCACGCCAGTGTTAAAGCCCAGGTGAACACAGTCATCTCTTCCAAAAGCCACACAAGTTACCACAATTAAAATCAAAACAATCCCACATGGCCCTCATCTACTTCCATATAGTCACTCATCATAATCTCTGGCTGGAGGTTTCCTTAAATGGCACAGCCCAATAGAGTGTCCATAATAAGCTCCCTTCTCCTCATTTACCTAAATTCAGGGTGGCCTGGACACCCTTCCTGTGAACCAGGATTGATCACATAGTTCTGCCATTAATACTGCTCTACTTCTCCAATTTGAGGCCTACTGACTATCAGGTATAGTATGTGATTTGGAGTCATTATTAAACCCAAGCACCTTTGCAGGGATTGGAAGAACTCATTTGACACAAAAATTCCAATACTCCCTTGATGGAGGTCAAGAACCAAACACAGGAAGGCAAGAGACTTCACCCACAATGACTGATTTTTTGCCATTTTGGTTTTGGATGCACACATGGGATCTTTCTTTAGATCCATCCGATGCTGATAATCTAAGCCACAGCCTCACACAGGGCCAAGAGGCTGATTCAGACACATCCCTTTCCAAAGTAATTAAGCAAAGAGCCACTGGTGATGCCCATTCCTTTCCATTTTAAAACTGTTTTCTTCAGGCTTCACAAAGGGTGGCCTGAGGCAAAGACCTTCCTGACATTCAGGGCAACAGAACAATAGGTAAGCAAAAGGCCCAAAGCAGGGTTTCTCTACTGAGACTTTCCTGGTCACACTGATATCTGAGTTTTCTGAGATGCTTGCCATTCCCTTCAGCTATGGATTACATGGCCACGTCACAGAGTTTGGAGGTGGTACATATTTTGGACACAAAACCATGAGCCTATTGTGGAGAGTGGCCAGAATTCAGGAAGAAAACAGGAACTTAGGAAGACAGTACATGTTGTCCATCGATAAGGCAACCTGCAGTCCATTCCTAAAATGGGTAGGATGAATGCTGGGAAGCTTTCTACTAGACAGGACACATCCATTGATGCATTCTCTTTTCTAATGTCTACAACCACGGACACAGTGGGATACACAGACATAGAAACACTCGCCTTGTCAAAAGACTTTCTAGAAACATTCCACTCCAAACCAAGCAAGCCGCCTTTCCTACCTATTCTCAGAACATAAGACAAAACCACAAACTCACACCCACACTGAAAAAGGCACCTCCTTCCCCAAAGTAAGTCTGTGACTATCCAGAGTGTCCTCTGACTGGTGGGCCATACTATGTTCCCCAGAAATGGCCTGTCCTGTCTCAGATCTGGTCTCCATGGCCAACTCTGTGAAATATCAGGGGCCCGCGGTGAGCCACTTCTTGCTTTCTCTGGAAAGGCCAGTCTTCAAAATTTCCTGGCATTTGGCCATCCTCATATCAGTAGGTACCAAAAAAGACTTACTCTGTCCTTGGTAAATCCAAACAAGTGATCCCACTGTACTGGGACTGGGACTGGTTCTGGATGCCAGGCTTCCTGGATCCCAAGTTCAGAGAGTTCCATCACCAAGGAAGTGAGGTGAGGTCACTTCCTTCAGAAACTGAATGACGTCACTGCCTTAGCAACCACTTTTTCCGAACAGTTGCTTCCATACTTCCTCTGACACTTTCACAAGTTAGATTGGTATCTCAACCATAGGAACCCGGGAACAGCTCTCCACAAAGGCCTTTGTTGGTCCATCTTTTCTACATTAAGGAGAGAGGGTGAATGAGACACAACCCTTCATCCTTACCAGGTTGTTTTCCATGGAAGATGACTTTTGCTCTCTCACGTTCTTCATAGTTGCCTACATGTTCTCCAGGGATCATTTCTGCATGGACCTTTGAGGTTTTCAGCAGGTGGAAGATCCCCTACATTCCTGTATTGTAAGACCAACTCTGTCCCTGCTGTTCTGTAATGTTAGATTGAGGGAACAGTGTATGGTTAGGGTTAATAACATGTGTGATTTGGGTTAGGAATAATTCTGCTGGATGAATAATGGTATTGGGAACCTGCGATATGTATGAGAATATATAGGTGAAATATATGTATGAAAACAGAAATCTAGGTAAGATTTGAAGCCCAAAAGAGCATTTTGCCCTTGATTTGAATACTTAGATTTGAATTAGGTTCTGCACAGATTGGTCAGATTAATCAATATACAATGGCATAGGACCTTGTACCTTGGATGATTGAATGTCGAAGAGAACATCCAGTCAAAAAGGGATAGTCGGAAGTGAAAGGTTAATAAAATAGGTATTTGTCACTTCCTGGGAAGAATGTTGTGTTTATTCCGAGCATAATGGAGTTGTAAAAAAAAATATGATTGTATTAAAAAGACACCTTGAAGAGTGTCAATGAGAGAGTGAGAGGACCAAAAAAAGTGGTTTGAGTCTTGGTTCACATAGTCCCCCTGTTTGACTACTTTTTTATCAACCCTGGGCTGTCCGATAATAATCTCCATATTATTGCTAACTATAAAACCCTGTTTGCTCAACCGTGTAATTTCTTTTCTCTAAGCTCAAATTTGGACAAGTTAAACTCATGGTAATACCCCACTAGCAGACATAGAATGTGACACCCCACAATGATCACTTTTATGATTAAAAGTAGCTAGAAGAAGAAGTGGGGAATGAAAGATTAATAAAATAGGTACTTGTCACTTTTTTTTCTGTATGCTTAACAAAACACAGTTGAAATCTTGAGAACTGTTTGCTAATCTTGTTCCCAGAATGTCCTGTCCCCAAATGCCAAACTGCAGAATGTACTCCCTCACCCGGTTGAATGCAAACCGCCCACTCTCCCTCACCCATCAATAAACTTCACTCCCTGCCCTCCCCAAAGAAAGTATATAAGCTCTGCTTAAGCTCTTCTCAGGGCTCTCTGCTCTATTCAAGTGAGCTCCGATCCCCTGCATGCTGACCCCCTATAAACCCTTTGCTGTTGCATGAGATAGTCTTTTGGTGGTCTCTTCCTCCGAAGCTCGCCCAGTGTTTACTTTGATGATTGGGTGTAGAAAAGAACATTCAGTCAAAAAGGGATAGTCGGTAGGATTAGGAAGATAGTTGTTAGGTGTAGGAAGAAGAATGAGTATAGGTTTTGGAAAAAAAATATTCTTTATCAATAGGGTTTTGTTTAGAGTGTGAATGTAAATGTTAGCCCACGTGAAGAGTCAGTCACAATAGTGAACCGGAGAAAATATGTAGGAAAACAGATATCAATAGAGATATTACGAAATAAGGCAAAATATAAAGTGGGTGATAGGATTAGACATTTTCAACAGGGTTGAATTTGAATATATGATCTTAGGAAGAAACCAATATGTAGTCACTAATTGGATTGATATTTGAGAGCATTAGGCAACCTGGACATGGCTGTGTTTAGTAATCCATGTTCATTTTTAATTTAGGCTTTGATACAATAATAAGTGTGAACCTTGCATTTTGTCTGCAGAATATTACTGTGATAAAATGTATATGTAGATCAGGTGACATGAGTAATTTTTCCATCATTTCTGGGAGCAATATTTTGAAGATTAATAAGTTAGTATTGGGGGTACAAAGAGGTGTACCTTGTGTCTATGAATATAGAGCTAATGCATGAATAGACCATACTGTTAATAAATAATATAACTGGTCCACTTTAAATAATGCATTGGATTCATATCTTAAAATATATAAGAAATCTTATATTGATATACATACATTCATTCCAACTAGTTATACATCTAATAGTAAAATTAAGGTTATAGTTTATCATGAAAGGTGTGTGAGTTTTTCTTCAAAAGTGATTATGGAAATCAAAAATAATATGTTTCGAAAGAAGTCTCATGAAAAGACCAGTCAAGAACCATGAAAAAATACATGTGTTCTGAAGCAGGAAGTGATTGAAAGTGAAACAAATGCCTCTAAATTAGCGAACTTGTGGATGAAATATATATCCTATTATGTGCATAAACTGAAGAAATAGTAATGTACCAGTTTTGAATAAAAATGAACGTCAAAATACACATCATGTCCCATAGGAATCAATTTGCATTGATGTTAACCTGGGTCAGTTACTGTATTAATTTTAGGATTTGTAGGCACCATTCACTGAAGATAGTTTTCAGTACTAGGAAACAAATACATATTTCAGGTGGATGAATATTTCTGATGATAATCTTGTGAAAAGTTGATTATAAATTCACATATATGAATATGAATGAATTTAGGAAATGTATAAAAAGACACATGTATTTCATATTTTGAAAAATCTGGAAAGTTTGTATATATATATATATATATATATATATATATATATATATATATATATATATATACACACACACACACACACACACATGCACAGACATTAAAAGGTAGTGATATATATGCCAATCGAAATTTATTATGAAATATATATCTTTCACAGATCCAAAAATATTCATTTTACTGAACATAGATTTATGTATTATCTTGTTCAACTAGGAAGCTCACCCGTAGTTTTAATTTTCAGTTCCAACAACGTTCAGGAGGAGTGATCTCTTTTGACAATTTGTATCTGCCAAGTCAGCCACCTCACAAAAGTGTACATGTGATACCAGGTAGGATTCTATATGTGCATACAAAAATACATGTGCTGAATAGGATACAGATAAAGGGCGACAGGAATTCACGGATTTGTTATCTTTAAAACACATGGAGAACTACTTCAATTTAATATTGACTTGATTTATAACACCTACCCTTTATCATACAAAAGGTAAGTCCAGCTATACACCATGCCTCCTCTGAACTGCTTGTATTTCTATTCTATTTTGGTTATTTTGCTCCATCAATTTAGGATTGACACAGTCTGGCTGGGCACAATTCAGGAGCCACTTGTCAAAAGCTAACTTTATTTTTAGAACCACACACGCCAAAAAATAGCTCCTCGGGAAAAACACTCAGAGCACAACTGCCACCACCGGCTTCCCACAAGCTCTCAACCTCCCCTCTCCTCCTGCTCTTGAGGTCGATTGGCTGGGTTGTTTGAGCAGAGCCAAAAAAGTCCCCCAAAAAGCAGCTCCATAATTTGAAAGGGTGGGGAAACAGCCCAATGGGCATCACCGCAGAGGAGCCAATCAGCTAGATGTTGCTGGGGCCGCTGTGAGCCAACCATCAGCTGGCAGTCTAAAAGTTTGCTTTGGCCCCTTGGGCTGTGGCTCTCAACATCTAACCCTCTCTGTTTAAACAACAAGCATGTGGCTTAGGGACCGTGCCTGCCTTAGGTTGTCCAATAGTACATATGGTCCTTACCCATTATCGAATGAGCTGACCTCAAGGTGTCAGCCTCCTGTCTTAGATTGGTACCATTGTAATTGGATCTTACCCGTCACTGACTACAGGTCCAGTATACATCCACACCTGTGGAGAGGTCTTTGTACCAGCGGGCGGGTGAGGCTCTTTGCCTCATCTCTGTTGGCCCCCTAATTTTAGCTGAACAACCATGACAAGCAGAAGGGAGGAAGATACACCAAGGCAATTGATGGCTCTCTTTGAAAAAATTGTACCACCGATGACATCATCAGAGAAATACCCCAACACTACCACACGTCACTGCACCAACAGATAGTTCACAATGCAGGCAGGTGAGTTCACAATGCATACAAGTGATACATAGTCCAGGCAAGTTCTGCAAGCAGTTCAGTGATGGCTATTGCCGAAGCTGTAGATTGGTTTTATCTTTGACTTCACATGCACTGGGATGAACATAGAAATTCTGGCAACAATGCCTAAAGAAAGAATTATGTAACATTCCAAAAGGCACTAAAAGAAAACAATTTTCTTAACAATTTACATTGTCTAGAAGAGAATTATTAAATATAATGAAAAGAAAAGGTGGATCCAACATGGCGGCGGGCAGAGAGGTTGCGCTTTTAATGCCAGTGATGGGGTCATAAAGTCGCAAGGATAACTCTTGGATTCTACCAACGGAGATTCTCCTAGCAAAATTCCACTGAAGGAAGACTGCCCGGGAGCTACAAGAATTTTTTTGAAGCGTCTGTGTGACCCGGACGAGTGGGACCCTGCCACTAGACGCGGAGTTCGAGATTCACCAGCCACAGTCTGCGCTCCGCGGGCACAGCTGCAGATCCGTCCACCGGCCCGCAGCCAAAGTGACTGGGTCCTGCTAGACGCCGAGACACAGCTTGGCAGGAAGAAGTCTTTAGCCAAGCCTCCACGCGCCAGGAGCTGAGGTGAACCGGGCCGGACCAGTCCAACCCCTCCCCTCGGTCAATCCGGCAAGAAGCCTGGGGCCCACCATAGCAGAGAGGTGACATCATCGGAGTTCGGCCGGCGAAATTCCTTCCCTTCAAAATCCACTTTAGCAGGTGTGTGACTCCCCATACTGATATAAGCAGCCAGGAAACTTCATTGACTTCTCAGGGGTCGTGTCCGTAGGGAAGCAGAGGGGAGCCCAGAACCCAAGGCCCCCATATCACCAGTGGTTACCCCTAAGGTCTTATCCGCCAGTTTACCACAGCACTGAGGCTTAAAAGGGGCACTCGGTGGGGCTGCAAGTGTAACTAGATCTCTGGAGAATCACTTCTGGGGAACAGGACCTGGCTGGCAGGCTGACAGGAGGAAGGGGGTTAAGAGCTGGAGAACTGAAATGGCTCTGGACTGACAAGTCTGAGAGACCCCCAGAAGATGCCCTACAGGGATAACTCTCGGCAGGTAGAGAGCAGACACTCCGCTTGGAAGGCACAGCTCCGCCTACTGGAAGAGAAGAAGGTGGATCTCTAAGACTTTAATTTTTTTGTTGTTGTTGTTGCTGTTGTTGATATTTTTTCTCTCCTTCTTCTCTCCCTGTTCCTTTCCCCCCTTTTCCTTCTCTCTTTCTATCCCATTTCAAGTTTTATTGTTCTTTTCATTCCCCTCTAATCTATCTCTCCCTCTATCCTTTTTTTCTTTTTAAGAGCACCTTCATTCTCCTACCCCCCAACTCTCATTCCAAGCATTACATCTTCCATTGTGTGTAATTGTCTAAATGCAAATAGGTGAATGTCTCGAGGCTGTCTATAAGACTCCTAAATACCTAGCTACTACCAACACCCTGATCCAATTGCCTGGTAGTATCCACCTTCAGTGGAGCAATCTTCTAAAGTAGCCGAGACATACTAACCATTGTACCACCAGAGCACCCAACCTAAACATATAGTCCTAAGAACAAACAGCAAATCATTATATGAATACAGAACCTAGAAGCCTTATATGAATTGAATGAATCAGCTTTAAAGTACAACAAAGCCCAAAATTTTTAGGCATAATCTTCCACCACAAAAGAGAGACAACAGAGATATACAAAGCCAAAACAAATGTATAGGAGAAAGCAGTTACAAAGCAGTCAAACAGAGCTGGAAAGCAACGTGAACAATATGAAAAAACAAGGGAAAAAGGGGTTACAAACAATGCAGGACAATCTAAATATACAGGAGGACCTAGAAGAATCAGAAATATGGACAGGGAAAGAAATCAAGGCATTCCTAATTCAGATGGAACGGAATATTAGAGAAGACATGAGACAGCAAATCCGAGCATTGAAAGTATATTTTGAAGAGGAACTAACCACACAAATTAAATCCGCAAAGAATGAGCTTTATCAGGAGATAGAGGTGTTAAAAAATAATCAAGTTGTAATCATAGAAATGCAAGAAACCGTAAATCAGATTAAAAGCACTAATGAGAATATTACAAACAGACTAGATCAAGTAGAAGTCAGAACATCAGATAATGAAGACAGAGTATATCAACTTGAAAATAATATAGTCAACACAGAAAAGATGTGAAATCAAACATATAACACAAAACACAAGTGCACACATAATATAATACATACAACACATGCATAATATTAAAGGCCTTATGACTTTTTACAGGTGAAATCTCCATTGCAATGTCTAAAAACTCTATTGTCCAAAAATAGAACTGATCAGCAAAACATTAACCTAGTTCTGTATGAGCTAAAAAAAACAAAATAAAACTTCATGATATGAGAAAGGGGAATAATAAAATAGATTTGAAAAAAACATTCTGGTTCTGTCACAGATATAAGAACAGCCAAACTGGAGTTCTGCATATCAGCTCTTATTGATTTGAGCCAAATCATCTTATTTTTGGTCTGCAGAAATCTCTTTAGTTAATATCTCTGGAATCCAAATTGGCTACTGTTCTCCCTGTGGAAACACAAAAACAGACGCCGGACTCCAGACAATTACTTGGTCAGGACCTTTCCATTTTCCTGTTAGAATATCCTTCCAAAGTACCTTGGGCTTATGTACATTTTTTGGACATATATGCCTTTCTGCAGCACTAAGACCTGATGAACCCAAATTTAAAAATTTAGAGTAAAAGGGTTATTTTAAGTTTACCTTTGGGGAATATATACCCCTTCCCAATTTGTTCTTTTTGCTTTAATATGTACGTTTTAATAGTTTCATGTGCTCTTTCAACTATGCCTTCTCCCTGTGGATTGTATGGGATTCCTGTTATATGAGTAATGCCAAATGATGAGCAAAATTGTTTAAAAGAAGTAGAAGTATAAGCAGGGGCATTATCTGTTTTTAACTCTTTTGGAACGCCCACAGTGGCAAAATTTTGTAAGCAATGAGCTATAACATCTTTAGTTTTTTTCTCCAGCAAGAAGGGAGCCCATCAAAAATCCAGAAGAAGTATCAACTGTAACATGCAAATATTTTAATTTTCCAAATTCTGGCAAGTTTGTGACGTTCATCTGCCAAATATGGTTAGGTATCAATCCTCTAGGATTGACTCCAAGATTAACTTGTGGTAAAAAGGTCACACAATTTTGACATTGTTTTATTATTTGTCTAGCTTGTTCCTTAGTTACTTTGAAACGCTTTTGTAAAGTATTAGCATTGACATGGAACTTTTTATGAAAATTTGTAGCTTCTTCTAGTGTATAGAAAATATGTATGAATGTCATGTGTTGTTTTATCTGCTAAATAATTGCCCAAACTAAGGGCTCCAGGCAATCCTGTATGTGTCCTGAAATATCCTATAAAAAACGGATCTTTCCTGTCCCAGATTAGACTTTGTATAGTCGAAAGCAAAGAGAAAAGAGTAGAGGAAGGGGAAATCCTTCTACCATCTTCAAGTGATACTATAGCACTAACTATATACTGATTATCGGAAAATAAATTAATTACAGATGCTTTAAGCATCACAAAAGCTTGTAATACTGCATTAATCTCTACATTTTGAGCTAATTGTTTGGGTACTAAAAATGTAAAAGTTTGATCAGGTGTAAATATTACTGCTGTACCATTATTTGACCCATCAGTGAATATATTTGTATCATTTATAATAGGTGTTTTTCTTGTCATTTTTGGAAAAATTACATGATGTGATGACCAAAAAGACAATAAAGGATTAGATGGTAAGTGGTTATCAAATGAAACATTAGATTTGCACATGATTATTGCCCAAGTATTTAACTAATTATCTAAATCATCAATTTGATTCATTGTATATGGAGTAATAATTTTATCTTCTTGGGTTGTATTATAGTTATAGTAGAAATATTCAAGTAAAAGAGAAGGACTCTCGAGCTAGTCAGACAGAGATAAAAATTCAATTAAAAGAGAAGGTCTCTCTAGCTAGTTAGACAGAGGAAAAAATCAAGTGATTGATCCTGATAATGTGTCTGAATCAGCCTCTTGGACCTGTGTGAGGTTGTGGCTTAGATTCTCATCACCTGATGGATCATTCCGTGTGTGAATCCATACCCAAAATGGCCAAAAGAGCAGTCCCTGTGGATGAAGTCTCTTGCCTTCCTTTGTAAGTCTACTGAACTCCATCAAGTGAGAATACGCATCCTTTGTGTCAAATGAGTTCTTCAAAGCCCTGGAGAGTCTAGCACATAGGTTCTTGGGTTTTCTCATGACTCCAATTCACATAAAAATATCTATACCTGACAGTCAGTAGGCCTCAAATTGGAGAAGCAGAGGTGTATTAAGGGCAGGCCTATTTGATCACACCTGGTTCACAGGAAGGGTGTCCAGGCCACCATGACTTTAGGCAATGAAGGGCAAGAAAGCTTATTTTGGACACTGTCTTGGACTTCGCCACTCATGGAAACCTCCAGACAGAGCGTAGTATGAGAGTGTATATATGGAAGAAAATGAGGACCATGTGGGAGTGTTTTGGTTTTAATTGTGGTCATTTGTGTGGTAGTTGGAAGATATGACTGGGTATACCTGGGCTGAACTCTGGTGTGATTCCCCTTAGAGACTGAGTTCTAGAGCTGACTTAGAGAAGTGTTATCATGAAATATTTTGGGATTTTAGTTGGTCACGCATGAGAGTCGCCCTTGGAAACCGAGATCTAGGCCCAGGTTTGCTTTCCACAGAGCACTGGGAATCTAATCCAGGATATCACATGGTTTTATTCTGAAAGACATGGCAGCCATAGTTGAGAGTCAAAACACACATGTACCTCACATTGTAGACAGCAATAGGTCTGGCTTCCTGTGAAATTTTGGCAACTCTTTGGAAGCCTTGCCAGTGAGATTTCTCCAGAGCTTTCATTGAAATGAGCTTCCTCACCATTTAATTGTTCCTGAATGAAGTTAAACACACAGTGCCTCCAACATCATTCTTGTAAAATGGCTAGATAAATACCATGAAATTTTTGAAATTCCCATGACCATGAAAATGGTGTAGAACAGAGATGCCAGTAAGTTGGAGCCTGATGTGAAATGGGCCTAGAAAAGTCGTGTGCAGGTGTGTGATAAAATATCTGTGGTGGGGCAATGTGGATCTGCCATTGGCTTCCAAATGGCTTGTGACTGACATGGTGCACCCAGCAGACCCTTCTATGTAAAGGCATCTTGTTATGTGGAGAGTTTTCAGGGCAATGTTCAGAATCAGATTGCTATGGTTAAGGATGCAAGCTATGTGGGATTGAAGCCTGGTTGGTTCATTATCATGCAGAACCTGACACACCACACGTGACAGAACTCCCTTTAGCACTGTGTCCCAGTTTAACTCCTTGTATTTTGTGAAGCAAATACCAAACTCACATTGCAGCAGCAAGAAACACATCGACAAGTGGAGGATGGCCAGATGGCTTTACAGTCCACACGGAAAGAGTTTGCCCGCAGTGGCCACAGTTTACCTACAAAGAGAGAATTCAGCACTGCTGCCTCATGTTCATTAGAAAATAAGAAACCATGTCCTCCAGGTCACTTAGATACATACCTAGCTTTGATGGTCTCTCTACAAAAAAAGCTAAAACTCCTGACAACAACAAATATTTCAAGTGCCCAAACTCAGAGGCAGTTTCACCAGAAGTCTTTAGTCCAGAAGAGCTCCATTTTTGTGGAGTATTTACCTGTCCCTTACTTTTGGAAACTCCTCTACCACCTTCAAGGTTGTGAACTCTTGAGCATATTACATTCCAGATATGTATTCACAGATTTTCTAACTCGTCCACTCTAATTGTATTTTACTTGGAGTGAAGGTAAAGTGAAGGCATTGTTCTGGATTAGAGTGGGAAGATTTTTGTGAAGCACATATTTACATACACATTGGATTCATTTTCCTATTTTCAATTCAAAATGCTGAATGCCTGACACTAACGCATACCCTACTAGACTCTGACTACTAATTCTAATATGATGGAGAAAAATAACCCAAACCAAATAGAAATACAAGCAGTTTAGACGAGACATAGTGTATTGCTGGACTTGCCTTTTGCATTATACAGGGTAGGACTTATAAATCTAGTCAATATTTTGTTGAAATAGTTCTCCATGTGTTTTTAAAGTTAACAAATAGATGAATTCCTCTCTGCTTTTCTCTGTAGCCAATTCAGCACATGTTATTTCATATGCACATATTGAATCATACCTGTTATCACATGTACATTCTTGTGAGGTGGCTGACTTTGCAGATACAAATTGGGAGAAGAGATCACTCCACCTAAACACAGTTGGAACTGAAAATTCAACCTATGGGTGAGCTTCATAGATGAACAACATGATAAATAAAATAATGTTCAGTATAATGAATATTTTTGGATCAGTGGATGATATACATTTCATGATGAATTTCGATTTCCATATATATTGCTACTTTTTAATGTCTGTGTGTGTGTGTGTGTGTGTGTGTGTGTGTACACTCTCCAAGTTTTTCAAAATATGAAATATATGGGTCTCAATGTACACTCCCTAAATTTATTCGTATTCATGTATGTGGATTTATAATCAAATATTCAAAAGATTATTCTCAGAAATATTCATCCACCTGAAATACATATTTGTTTCCTAGAAATAAAAACTAACTTCTGTGAATGGTGCATACGAATCCTAATATTTCTACAGTAACTGACCCAGTTTAACACCAATGCAAGTAGATAATTATGGAACGTGATGTGTATTTTGATGTTCATTTTTAGTCAACACTTGTACATTACTATTTCTTCAGTTTATGCACATCATAAGATATATATTTCATACACAAGTTAGCAAATTTATTGGCATTTGTTTCACTTTCAATAACTTCATTCTTCAGAACACATGTATTCCTCCATGTTTTTTAACAAGACTTCTTTCTAAACACATTATTTTCGATTTCCATAATCACTTTTGAAGCATAACTCACACACTCTTCATGATGAAATATCACCTTAATATTACCATTAGAAGTATAACTGGTTGGAATGAATGATTTTGTATCAACATTAGATTTTCTGTATATTTTCAGATATCAACTCAATCCATTATTTAAAGCGGACCAATTATATTATTTATTCACAGTATGGTCTATTCTTGCATTATCTCTATATTCTTAGACAGATACTACACCACTTTCTACCCCCAATACTCATTTATACGTCTTCAAAATATTGTTCCCAGAAATGGTGGAAGAAATACTCATGTCACCTGATCTACATATACATTTTATCACAGTAATATTCTGGAAAATAAAGCAAAGGTCACACTTATGATTGTACCAAAGCCTAAATTTAAAGTGAGCATGGATTTCTAAAAACATCCATGTCCAGGTTGCCTAATTCTCTCAAATGTCAATCCAATTGTTGACTACATATTTGTTTCTTTCTAAGATTATATATTCAAACTCAACCCTGTTGAAAATGTCTAATCCTATCACTCACTTTACTTTGCCTGATATCCTAATGTCTCTATTGATATCGGCTTTCCTTCATAAATTCCCAGTTCATCATTTTGACTGTTCATTTGTGCTGACATTTACATTCACTCTCTACCTGAAACCCAATTGCTAAATAACTTTTGGTCCAAATCCTATACTCACTCTTCTTTCTGAATCTACCAACTATCTCCCAAATCCTACTGACTATCCTTTTTTGAATGGATGTTCTCTTCGACATTCAATCATTCAAGGTACAAGGTCCGATGCCATTGTGTATTGATTTATCTGAGACATCTGTGCAGGACATAATTCAAAGCTAAGTCTCCCAATCAATGGCCAAATCCGTTTCTGGGCTTCAAATATTACTTAGATTTCTGTTTTCATACATATATTTCACCTCTATATTTTTATAAATATCACAGATTTCCAATACCATTATTCAACCAGCAAAATGATTCCTAACCCAAATCGAACATGTAATTAACCCAAACCATATACTATTCCCTCATTCTAACTTTATAAAAGAGCAGGGAAAGTGTTGGTCTTACAATATAGGAATGTAGGGGATATACCACCTGCTGAAAACCTCAAAGGTCCATGCAGAAATAATCGCTGGAGAAGATGTAGGCAGCTATTAAGGACCTGAGAGAGCAAAAGTCATCTTCCATGGAAAACAACCCTGTCTGGAGAGGGGTTGTGTCTGACTGAGTGTCTCTGTTCCTAATGTACAGAAGATGGACCAATCCAGGCCTGTGTGCAGAGCTGTTCACGGGTTCCTATGGGTGATATAGTATTCTAACTGGTGAGAGGGTCACGGGAAATAGGGGCAGCATCTATCTCATGGGACCCTTGGAAGCAACTGTTAGGAAAAAGTGGTTGCAAAGGCAGTGACCTCATTCAGTTCCTGAAGGAAGTGACCTCATCTCTATTCCTTGGTGATGGAACTCTCTGAACTTGCGATCCAGGATTCCAGGCAACCAGAGCCAGTCCTAGTCCCAGTCCCAGTGGGCTCATTTGTTTGGATTTTGTAAGGACAGAGTCAGTCTTTCTTGGTATCTATTGATGTGAAGATGGCCAAATGCCAGGAAAGCTTTGAAGACTGGCCTTTCCAGAGAAAGCAAGTAGTGGCTCACCACGGGCTTCTGACAATTTCACAG
This sequence comes from Callospermophilus lateralis, assembly GCF_048772815.1. Taxonomy (NCBI): domain Eukaryota; kingdom Metazoa; phylum Chordata; class Mammalia; order Rodentia; family Sciuridae; genus Callospermophilus; species Callospermophilus lateralis. The sequence continues at coordinate 459,197 of NW_027511180.1, read as the reverse complement.
AGTTGGCCAAAGAGACCAGATCTGAGACAGGACAGGCCATTTTGGAGGTACATAGTAAGGCTCACCAGTGAGAGTACACTCCGAATAGTCACAGACCTACTTGGGGGAAGGCGTTGCCTTTGTTTTTTTTGTTGTGTGTTTGTGGTTTTATCTCATGTTCTGAGAAAATGTAAGAAAGGCGGTTTGTTTGGTTTGGAGTGAACTGTTTCTAGTAAGTCGTTTGACAAGGCAAGTGTTTCTATGTCTGTGTATACCAATGTGTCTGTTCTTGTAGACATTAGAAAAGAGAATGCATCAATGGATGTGTCCTGTCTAGTAGAAAGCTTCCCAGCATCAATCCTGCCCAATTTATGAATGGATTGTGGCTTGCATTATCGAAGGGCAACACCTACAAACTTCCTAAGTTCCCATTTTCTTCCTGAATTCTGGCTACACTCAAGAATAGGCTCATGGTTTTGTGTCCAAGATATTTACCACCTCCAAGCTCTGTGATATGGCCATGTACTAGATAGCTGAAGGGAATGGCGAGCATCTCAGAAAACTCAGATATCAGTGTGACCAGTAAAGTCTCAGTGGAGGAACCCTGCTATGGGCCTTTTGCTTACCTATTGTTCTTTTGCCCTGAATGTCAGGAAGGGCTTTGCCTCACGCCACCCCTTTCTGAAGCCTGAAGAAACCAGTTTTCAAATGGAAATGAGTGGGCATCACCTGTGGCTCTTTGCTTAACTGCTTTGGAAAGGGATGTGTCTGAATCAGTCTCTTGGCCCTGTGTGAGGCTGTGGCTTAGATTACCAACACCTGATGGATGTAAAGAAAGATCCCATGTGTGCATACAAAATCAAAATGGCAAAAATTCGCAGTCATTGTAGATGAAGTCTCTCGCCTTTCTCTGTAAAGTTCCTGACCTCCATCAAGGGGAATAGGGATCCTTTGGGTCAAATGAATTCTTCAAAACCATGCAGAGGCAAATCCATAAGTGCTTCGGTTTTTTCTTGACTCCATTTCACATAAAGAATCTAAACGCCAAAGTCAGAAGGCCTCAAATTGGAGAAGTGGAAAAGTATTAATGGCAGACTTATTTGATCACTCCTGGTTCACAAGAAGGGTGTCCAGGCCACCGTGACTTTAGTCACACACACACACACACACACAGACACACACACACACACACACACACACACATATATATATATATATATATATATATACACTCTCCAGATTTTTCAAAATATGAAATATGTGTCTTATTTTACACTCACGAAATTCATTCATATTCATATACGTAAATTTATAATCAACTTTCCAAAGATTATTCTTAGAAATATTCATTAACCATAAAAACATATTTCTTTCCTATACTGAAAAGTAACTTGAGTGAATGGTGCACACAAATCCTAATATTTCTACAGTACCTGACCCAGTTCAACATCAATGCAAGTAGATTCCAATCGGACATAATGTGTATTTTGACGTTCATTTTTATTCAACACTGGTAGATTACTATTTCTTCAATTTATGCACATCATAGGATATATATTTCATCCACAAGTTAGAAAATTAATAGGCATTTGTTTCACTATCAATCATTTCCTGCTTCAGAGCACATGCATTCCTCCATGTTTCTCGACTGGTCTTTTCATGAGAAAAGGGATGGACAAGGCAAGGTAAGGCAACTAAGATAGCACCGAAGACACGGAAACAGTCCTATTTGGTTGCAACCGGATTTAGAGGGCATTGCTTCTGTTGTAATCATTTAATTCCCTGCACCCCAAGTTTAAATTGTTTAAGAATTTTTTACCCAACATGGATGTGAGGGTCTCAGAAGTTCACAATCTGCAGAAGTTTATTAAAAACAGTTTTTGTTTCTGTTTTTTTTTTTTTCTCTGTTCTGGGCAAGTTAACATTTTAAGGATACCGGGAATGGGGCAGAGCTATTTTCTTCTCTTTTTTTTTCTCTCAGCCAGATGTTACCATGGAGCCCAGTTGGTAACTTCTTTATCTTAGAAATGTAGCCATCTCTGTGAAGCCCCAGCTCAAGGCCAGAGGCCTTGTTTACATATTGCCAGCATTATGACTGACTCTTTCCAAACACATTATTTTCGATTTCCATAATCACTTTTGTAGCAAAACTAACATATCTTCATGATAAACCGTAACCCTAATATTAATATTAGATGTATCATTGGTTGGAATGAAGGATTGTATATCAATATAAGATTTCTTATATATTTTCAGATATCTATTCAATCCGTTATTTAATGTGGAACCAGTTATATTATTTATTCACTTATGGTCTATTCATGCATTATCTCTATATTCAATGACACAGTGTACACCTCTTTGTACCCCAAATACCCATTTATATGTCTTCAAAATATTGCTCCCAGAAATGGTGGAAGAAACACTCATGTCACCATATCTACATATACATTTTATCACAGTAGTATTCTGGAGACAAATGTAAAGGTCACACTTTTGATTGTACCAAAGCCTAAATGGAAAGTGAGCATGGATTACAAAAACATCCATGTCAAAGTTGCCTAATGCTCTCAAATGTCAATCCTATTGGTGACTACATATTTGTTTCTTCTTAAGATTATATATTCTAACTCAATTCTGTTGAAAATGTCTAATCGTATCACGCACTTTATACTTTGCCTGATTTCGTAATGTCTTTATTGATATCTGCTTTCCTACATATTTTTCCCACTTCATTATTGTGACTGTTCACATGTGCTGACATTTACATTCACTCTCTAACCGAACCCCTATTGCTAAAGATATTGTTTTCCAAATCCTATACTCACTCTTCTTCCTAAACCTACCGACTATCTTCTTAATCTTACCGACTATCCGTTTATGACTGGATTTTCTCTTCTACATTCAAACATCCAAGTAATGTTCCTGCAAGCGTCGGTGGAAGAGATCACCAAGATAGTGTCTCATGCAACAGCAAGGGGTTAATTGGGGTCCAGCAAGCTGGGGCTCAGAGCTCACATGAATAGAGCAGAGAGCCCTGAGAACAGCTTAAGCAGAGCTTATATACTTTCCTTGGAGAGGGCAGGGATGGAAATTTATTGATGGGTCAGAGCGAGTGGGTGGTTAGTGTGAAACTGGGTGAGGGAATACATTCTGCAATTTGGCAGTTGGGGACAGCACAATCTGGGAACAAGATTACAAGCAGTTCTCAATATTTCAACAGTGTTTTGTTAAGCATACAGAAAAACAGGAAGTTACAAGTACCTTTTTTATTAACCTTTCATTCCCCACTTCTTCTTCTTGCTACTTTTAATCATAAAAGTGATTATTGGGACGTGTCACATTCTATGTCTGCTAGTGGGGTATTACCATAAGTTTAACTTATCCAATTTGAGCTTGGAGAAAAGAAATTACATGGTTGAGCAAACAGGGTTTTATAGTTAGCAATAATATGAGGATTATTATTGGACAGGCCAGGGTTGATAAAAGCGTAGATAAGCAGGGGGACTGTGTGAACCAAGACTCAAACCACCCTTTTTGGGCCTCTCTCTCTCGTTGACGCTTTTCAAGGCATCCTTTTATTTTACTCAAAGGTTTTTTTTACAACCTCAGTATGGTCGGCATCAAAACAACATTCTTACATCAATGCAGCACAAAGGCCCCCTTCTCTCATGAAGAGGAGTTCCAACTCTCAACTGGTGTGTAAAACAACTTCAGAGAGACATGTTAAAGATTCCTGCAAAGCTGTGATGGAGGTTTCTATTATCTTTAAGTTTTGGTCTCTTGCTGCTTCTATTTGGGTCATTTGTTGTGTACCATGGAGCAGGGCAGTGGTTCCTGTGACTACCACTGCCGCAACTCCAATTCCTAATATGATGGCTAAAGTGAGGGATATATGTTCCCAGTGGAACCGGGTTGTATGCCCCCGTGTTTGAACTTCAAATGAACCTGGGCCATTATAGAGCAATCTGGGAGACATCTTCACCATTACACAATTAATCACATCTGTTGACCATTTCATGAAAACATGAACAATGTTTAGGTATATAGAATTATACTGTTGTAGGGACGGACAAGGCACGGCACTTAAGATAGCACCAAAGACAGGGAAACAGTCCTATTTGGTTGCAACCGGATTCAGAGGGCATTGCTTCTGTTGTAATCAATTAACATCCTGAACCCCAAGTTTAGGTAGTTTCAGAATTTTGTACCCAACATGAAAGAGAAGGGACTCAGAAGTTCACAGTCTGCAGAAATTCAAAAAAAGAAGCTTTTTTTCTGTTTTTTCCTTTATTGTGGGCAAGTTAACTTTTCAAGGACACCTGGGAGGCAGAGAGCTTTTTTTCCTTTTCTTTTATCCCCCTGCCAAGTGTTACCATGGAGCCCAGTTTGTAAATTTTTATCTAAGAAATGTAGCCATCTCTGTGAAGCCCCAGCTCAAGGCCAGAGGCCTTGTTAACATATTCTGTGAAAAACTATTAAGGGGGTGTCTAACTTAGGAGTGCTGATTTTTCCAGCCAGTAGCCAAGTAGAACAGGGCAACAGAAAAAGAGGAAGTTAATCTACACTGAACTCATTTATAGAGACTCTTTTGCTGAAAGTCCTAAAGTCAGCCATGGTGAAGACTTCTGGAGAAGTTCAGTGAAGATTTTTCTGTGGGCCTGGTACAGAGGGGGAAGACGGGGAAGGTGGGGGGTGAGAGCAGCTCCGTGGATCTGAGAATAAGGAAGGAGAGATGTAAAGGAATAATGGGAAAGGGGTTTGGGATTTTCCTAGCAACATAAATTGAGCAGTAGAATCGGTAGAGCAGAAAGGAAGACGGGAGTGAGTATCCCAAAAAGCCTGTGAGGGACTTTAAATTCTTAGTAACCTGTTTTCAGTGATGACAAAGCAACTTTAAAGGCCATTTTCATTACATCTTCGATAGGGGTCTGAGGGCTCTCCTAAGCTGGTTTGAGCTTTGGGTTAAGTGGTAAGAGGACCTGGTGGGACCCGGTGTGGGCACTGACAGGAAAAGAGAGAAGTGAGTGGCTGGATGGGTACCTCAGTACCTGCTACCTCAGCAAGAGGGCAATGCTCTGAGAACCGGCGGAGGTTTCGGTTTTTGATCTAGTAATTGGAGAAGAGAAATCAGGTTTGCTGAGGTGGGACTGACAGCAGAGAGTCTGGAGCAGAAGGCTGAGTTTGAGGAACTATTGGAGAAGCATAGTTCAGGATGTGAGCGAAAGAGGAAAAAGGCCTTCACATAGGGGAATTTCCTTTCACCCTTTTGAGCACTTGCAGAAGTTAAAAAGGTCACACAGAATTTGAGGATCTAGAGACTCCTCTGTTGGCCATCAGTTTGGGTTTTCTAAGTGGTAATATGGCCAATGCTGTGTACTGAATTTGATGAGGATTTTGGGTTCCACCAGGCAGCCCCTGTATGCTCAAATCCCCATGACTTACAGAAGAAATCGGCTTTTCCCCCACACAGCCGTGGCGGTTTGTGGCTTTGATAGTCTGCCTGGCAAACATACTAATATAGGCTAGCCAACCTGCATCTGGCTTGCCTGTTCCTACAACCATAATGTTTGTTTCCATTATCTATGGTACGGAAAGGATTTAATGGAATTTTAGTGAGATCCTCTTCATCAGGGATATCCTAATAGGAAAGACCTATAGCCAGCTGACAAATGTCTGGGTGGAGAGATGGCCACCAGGTCCCTAAGGGGGCTGTATGCAAGATAGACCATACTTCTTGTCTAGTAGTATTTGTGATCAGCCATCGCTGCTGAAGGGACTGATGAGCGTTAGGACTACGGGTGGCCAAGGAGAGAGTCTATAGCCTTACCCACGTGGTGAATATGCAATTTGAAAGGATTAACAGTCTTTTCCAGTTTTCAGCCAGAGTCTGGACATGGCACAGGCTTGAGATGAGAGGCATGGATCCAGGAAGTGATTCCCTCTACTTTTACTGCTGTAGGTGTTATAAGTAGCACCTGGAATGGTCCTTTCCAGCGGGGTTCCAGGGATGACACCTGATGTCATCTTATGTAGAGGAAGTCTCTTTCTTGATATCAATGTGGATTCCCCTCGTCCCCAGGTTGGAAGGCAGTGGCCAGCTGTTTCCACAGGTATAGCTGAGTTCTTACAAGAGATTTAAGTATGCCAAGCAAGGGTGTGTGGAAGGGATCCTTAGGTCTTAGAGTCGGGGTTAGGTCTCTTAGTGTAGGAAGGGCCCCATAGAGAATTTCATAGGGGGTGAGGTTACACAAAGAAAGAAAGGGAGTATTTCTTGCATGAAACAGTGCATAAGGCAGGAGCATAGTCTAATCTTTTATGCTGGTCTCTAAGCTTAATTTTGTTAAGGTCTCTTTAATGGTTCTATTTATTTTTTTAAGTGTCCTGAGCTCTTGGGTCTATAAGCACAATGTAACTTCCAATTAATCCCCAGGGTCCTGGCTAACCCCTGATTTACCTGGCCCATGAAGGCTGTTCAATTATCAGACCATATTAAATTAGGCAGGACGTGTCTTTGATAAATATCTTTCAGGATCTTCTTGACCACAATTTGTGCCGGTTTTCTTTTCTTTTCTTTTTTTCTTTTTTTTTTTTTTGGTGGGAAAGGCTTCAATCCATCCTGAAAATGTATCTACACAGACTAGGAGATATTTAAGTCCATACCTTGCTGGCTTAATTTCAGTAACGTCCACTTTCCAGTATTGTCCTGGTCTGGTTCCTCATAGGTGCTTTCCTGCAGGAAGCTTGGTAGGGTAAGCATTAACCAATTGACAGAACTGACAGGCTTTTGTTACCCATTCAATTATTTCCTTTCACTGTGAGTGAATTAGTCTAAAACTCTGTTCTTGATCCTACAGTAATGCCGGCAGTTTTTTTGAACCAAGTTGATTGAGTTGATGTACATTTTTAATGTAGTGTAGGGCTTTCTGAAATTGCAGGCTGGGCTCAGTGAAGTTGAGGAGTTCAGTGTCAGTGTTCTTAGATGTTATCAAAAGCTTGCTGGTGCTCAAGGGTCCATTGGAATTGGGCATTCTCATTTAACAGCGGGTATAAAGGAGCAGCTAAGAACACAAACCCAGGTCCATAACCTGCTAAAGCCAGCAGTCCCAAGAAACTCTCTATGTTGTCTCCTGTTAAATGGGGGTGGTATCTGCACAACGGTTTCTTTTCTGGGCTCAGTGAGCCATCATTTACCGCGCCTAAGGAAATACCCCAGGAAGATTACTTCTTGCTTGCAAATTTCAGGCTTTTTGTCCAAAGCTCTCTACCCAAGTTGAGCAAGCTCAGATAATAGTGCTTGGGTCTCAGACTCACAGTTTTCTTTGGTGTTGGCTGCCAGTAGCTGGACATCCACATATTGAAGCAGAATGACTTCGGGGTGCATAGTTCTGAAGTTGTAGAGATGTCTGTGAAGGGCTTCATCAAAGAGAGTGGGGGAGTTTTTGAACCCCTGTGGAAGTCTAGTCCAAGTTAGTTGACAAGACGTTCCGGTTTCTGGGTCTACCTACTCGAAAGCAAACAGCAACTGACTATCTTTATGCAGAGGCAAGCAAAAGAAAGCATCTTTTAAGTACAGAACAGTATAGCATTTTCACTCGGCCACATCAAAGAGGTTATTGGGAGTCCAGCATGCTGGGGCTCAGAGCTCACTTGAATAGAGCAGAGAGCCCTGAGAACAGCTTTAACAGAGCTTATATACTTTTCTTGGAGAGGGCAGAAAGGGAAATTTATTGATGGGTCAGGGCGAGTGTGCGGTTTGCGTGCACCCGGGTGAAGGAGTATATTCTGCAGTTTGGCAGTTGAGGACAGCACATCCTGGGAACAAAATTAGCAAACAGTTCTCAAGATTTCAACAGTGGTTTGTTAAGCATACAGAAAAACAGGAAGTGACAAGTGCCTATTAACCTTTCACCAAAGCAAAATGGAAAGTGAGCATTGATTACTAAAAGCAACCATGTCCAGGTTGGCTAATGCTCTCAAATGTCAATCCTATTGGAGGCAACATATTTATTTCTTCCTAAGATTATATATTCAACCTCAACCATGTTGAAAATGTCTAACCCTATTACATTATACTTTGCCTGATTTCCTAATGTCTCTATTGATATCTGCTTTCCTACATATTTTCCCCAGTTCATCATTGTGACTGACTCTTCATATGTGCTCATATTTACATTCACTCTCTACCCAAAACCCTATTGCTAATGAAACTTTCGTTCAAATCCTATATTCACTCTTTTTTCTAAACCTACTGACTACCTTCCTAATCCTGCCGACTATTCCTTTTTGACTGGATGTTCTCTAGGACATTTAATCATCCAAGGTACAAGGTCCTTTGCCATTGCACATCGATTTATCTGAGATATCTGTTCAGAACATAATTCAAAGCAAAGTATCTCACTAAAGGGCCCATTGCCCTTCAGGGCTTCAAATCGTACCTAGATTTCAGGTTTCATACTTATATTTCACCTATATATTCTTGTGAATATCGCAGGTTCCCAATACCATTATTCATCCCGCAGAATGTTTCCTAACCCAAATAGAATATGTTATTAACCCTAACCATACACTGTTCCCTCAATCTAACTTCACAAAAGAGCAGGGACAGAGTTGGTCTTACAATACAGGAATGTAGGGGATCTTTCACCTGCTGAGAACCTCAAAGTTTGATGAGAAATGATCCCTAGAGAAGATATAGCAGCTATGAAGGACCTGAGAGAGCAAAAGTCATCTTATATGGCAAACCACCTGTTCAGGATGAAGTGATGAGTCTGAATCAGCCTCTCTCCTACTGATATAAAGAAGATGGACCAAACCAACCCTGTGTGGAGAGCTTCTCCTTGGTGTCTACGGTTGATATACCATTCTAACTTCTGAAAGTGTCACAAAAAGTAGGGGCAGCCTCCATCTCAAGGGACCCTTGGAAACAAGTGTTAGGACAAAGTGGTTGCCAAGGCAGTGACCTCATTCCCTTCCTGTTGGAATTGACCTACCTCACTTCTTTGGTGATGTAACTCTCTGAACTTGGGATCCAGGAAGCCAGGCACACAGAGCCAGTCCCAGTCCCATTCCCAGTGGACTTACTTGTTTGGATTTACCAAGGAGAGAGTCTGTCTCTCTTGGTACCTAATGGTTTGAGGATGACAAAATGCAAGTAGAGCTCTGAAGATGGGCCTTTAATGAGAAAGCAGGTAGTGGTCAGCACAGGCTCCATACAACTTCACAGAGATGCACAAGAAGACCAGACCTGAGACAGGACAGGCCATTTTGGGGGAACATAGTATGGACCACCAGTCAGAGGACACTCTGGATAGTCACAGACTTACATGGGGGAAGGAGGTGACTTTTTGAGTGTGGGTGTGAGTTTGGGGTTTTGTCTCATGTTCTGAGAATAGGTAGGAAAGGTGGTTTGTTTGGTTTAGAGTGGACTGTTTCTAGAAAGTCCTTTGACAAGGCGAGTGTGTCTGTGTCTGTGTATCCCACTGTGTCCTTGGTTGTACATATTAGAAAGCAGAATAGATCAATGGATGTATCCTGTCTAGTAGAAAGCTTCCCAGAATTCATCCTGCCCATTTTAGGAAAGGACTGTTGGTTGCTTTTCGATGGGCAACACCTACTATCTTCCTAAGTTCCTGTTTTCTTCCTGAATTCTGGCCACTCTCGAGAATAGGCTCATGTTTTTTTGTCCAAGATATGTACCACATCCAAGCTCTGTGACATGGCCATGTACTGCATAGCTGAAGGGAATTGCAAGCATCTCACAAAACTCAGATATCATTGTGACTAGTAAAGTCTCAGTGGAGAAATCCTGCATTGGGATTTGCTGACTTATTGTTCTGTTACCCTGAAGTCAGGAAGGTCTTTGCCTCAGGCCACCCCTTTGTGAATTTTGAAGAAAAAATTTTCAAATGGAAGTGAATGGGAATCACCTGTGGCTCTTTGCTTAACTGCTTTGAAAAAGTATGTGTCTGAATCAGCCTTGTGGCTCTGTGTGAGGCTGTGGCTTAGATTATCAGCTCCTGATGGATCTAAAGAAAGATGCAATGTGTGCATCCAAAACCAAAATGGCAAAAAGATCAGTCATAGTGGATGAAGTCTCTCGCCTTCCTCTGTAAGTTTCCTGACTTCCACCAAGTGAGAATAGGGATCATTTGGGTCAAATAAGTTCTTTCAAGCGCTGCAAAGTTGCTTTGGTTTCCTAATTACTCCAAATCACATAAGGAATCTAAACCTGACAGTCAGTAGGCCTCAAATTGGAGAAGCAGAGCAGTATTAAAGGAAGAACTATGTGATCAATCCTAGTTCACAGGAAGGGTGTTCAGGCCACCCTGAGGTTAGGCAAATGAGGGGCAAGGGAGCTTATTTTGGACACTCTCTTGGGCTGCCCCATTCATGAAAACCTTTAGCCAAAGGGTATAATGAGTGTATATATGTAAGAAGTTGAGTGCCATGTGAGAGTGATTTGGTTTTAATTGTGGTCATTTGTGTGGCAGTTGGAACAGATGACTGGGTCCACATGGTTTTGAACACTGGTGTGATTCTCCTCAGAGACTGAGTTCTGAAACTGACCTCAGAGAAGTAATTGCTTTGGAAAGAGATGTGTCTTAATCAGGCTCTTGGCCCTGTGTGAGGCTGTGGCTTAGATTATCAGCAACAGACGGATCAAAAAAATGATCCCATGTGTGCATCCAAAACCAATATAGCCAAAAGAGCAGTCATTGTGAATGAAGTCTCTCACCTTCCACTGTAAGGTTCTGAAAGAATAAAAGAAATTGAAATCGAAATGTGATGAACCAGGTTTTGTAAAGTTTCCAAGCTGCACTCAGAACCTGAAATTCCTGTGGCAGTTAAGACAATTCCTGGAACTGCCCATTAGATGTGTGTTGAAATCTTCCCTGACCACCTAGTTACTTAACAACCCCTTCCCAGAAGCCGTGCATCTCACCACGTATACATCTCAGGGCTTCAACCAATCAGTTTAAATGTATACCCCTTCTGAGGGCTGACCAATCACCCCCTGCCCCAACTTTTCCCGCCAATGAATGTGCTAATCATGTTTTAGAGTTGTTATTTCATTTTCCCGTGGTACATGATGATTTCCTAAAGGAGGCTATGATGTATGTAAAGTCCCTGAGCTCTCTAAAGAATGTATATAAACTCTGCTCAAGTTGTTCTCGGGGCTCTTTGTTCTTTGCTCCTCTGAAGGGAGCTCTGAGGCCTAGCATTCTGGACCCCCAATAAACCCTTTGCTGATGCATGAGAAATCCTCTTTGTTGTCTTTTCCTTTGATGTTCACAGCACCTTTTCATCTGGAGGCCCCAGGTGAGATATCCGGGAGCGGTGAATGGAAGACCTCAAGGGAGTCCTCTCGGGGTAAGTAAGGTGCCTCTTTCTGGTTTCGGGTTTCAGGCTAGGGCGTGGCAAAGTGGCTGTTGGTGAAGAGCATTAGCTCTCTCCTATGGTGTGACAGACGTGTCACAGAGCCAAGATCACGTCCCTGAGGGACACTCCGGAGGACTAGGGAATTCAAGGAATAGTAGTTTCCTCAACTCGGTTATGTTTTGCTTCAGGATTTGATTTGCCAGCCCATCAGGTTTTGCCGGTAACTCAGTTTTGGTCATTGTTCTGAACTCATGTTGAGTTTACTGTCTGTTTTTATTCTCTAACCCATCAATATTTTCCAGTTACTCAGTTCAAATCTTTGTCTTGGACTCATGTTAAACGTTTACTGTTTGTCTTTGTGTTGTGTTTGTGTCTTCACTGTCCCTGTTTGAGTAACTCCCATTATGGGACAAAGCACTTCCTCTTCTCTGTCCCTGACCCTTGATCATTGGACTGATGTCTGCTCAAGGGCCCAGAATCTTTCTTTTTCAGTAAAACACCGTACCTGGCAGACTCTCTGTGCTTCAGAATGGCCCATCCTCGAATTCAGATGGCCCCAGAAGAATCCTTCCACTTTCCTCTAATCCGAAAATTCAGAGATATTGTCATTCAGCCGGGGCCACGTGGCCACCCAGATCAACAGCCATATACTCCTTCCCCCACATTCCTATCATTCAAACTTTCCGCTCCTCTCCCTCTTCCTTCCATTCTCCCTGAGTCACAAGACTGGACACTCCACCCCCTCCTTATTGTCTACTCTCCTTCCCCAACCCCCAACAGAGTTCCTGATGATCCTCCCACCTCTGACTCAGCCTCTCCACTGCTAGAGGCAATTGGGCCAGACCCAAGCCCTCCAGGGGACTTCCCCACAGCAGCAGCAACCCCTCCTCCCCTGGAGGAAGATGGGCAACCTAAAAGAACCAACCGGCGATGGATAATAGAAAACTCAGAAGCCCCTGTGATGCTCTCTCTCCATCCCTATGGGCCCATGAACCGACCCAACTGGGACCCCAACACCTTTGAAGGTAGGAAGCATTTGTCCACTTATCGCCGGGCTCTAATAGCGGGTCTCAGAGTGGCCGCCAGAGAGCCGACCAATTTAGCCAAGGTAAGAGAGATTATCCAAGGGCCTAATGAGTCTCCCTCTATGTTTCTGGAGAGAATTATGGAAGCATATAGAAAATATACTCCTTTTGATCCTCAGGCAGATGACCAAAAGGCTTTTGTTTCAATGGCCTTTATTGAGCAGGCTGCCCAAGATATTAAGAGAAAGTCACAATGTCTAGATGGGTTACAAAATACGACCTTAAGAGATTTAGACAGAGAAGCTGAGAAAGTATATTATAAGATATATATTATAAGTATATATTATAAGTATATAAGTATATTATAAGAGAGAAACTGAGGAGGACACAGAACAGAGGAGAGAGAAGGAAAGGGAACAAAAAAAGGATGAAAGGAGCAAAAGGCAGACAAAAGCATTGGCTAAGATTTTCTTCACAGCAGCAAATACGCCAGAAATTAAAAAGCAGGGAGTCAGAAAGGGATACTTGGGCCCACGCCAAAGGCTGTCCCTGGCCTCAGATCAATGTGCCTACTGTAGAGAAAAAGGACACTGAGTCAAAGAGTGCCCCAAAAAGAAGAAGCCACGGCAGCCCGCCATGCTGACTCTAGAAGAGGACTAGGAATGTCAGGACTCGGATCCCCTCCCCGAGCTCAGGGTAACATTTGAAGTGGAGGGGACTCCAGTGAACTTTGAAGTGGATACAGGAGCAGTATACTCAGCCTTTAAGGCTTCACTGGGCCCCATATCAAATAAATGGTCCCTAGTTCAAGGGGCTAATGGCACTACTTATCGGGCTTGGACAACTAAGAGGATTATGGAAGTAGGAAAATGAAAAGTCCACCACTCTTTCCTAGTAATCCAAGAATGCCCAGCCCCATTGATGCACAGGGATCTGTTTACCAAACTCGGGGCTAGAGTAACCTTTAACCCTGATGGTCCCCAAGTGGATGTTCTAAAACCTTCAGTAAAAACTCCCATAGTCACAGAATTGACTATGTCCGTAGAAGATGAACATCAACACTTTGTGCCCCCTAGGACTGATCAAAGAAGCAAACTACAACAGAAATGGATAAAAGATTATCCTAATGCCTGGGCAGAAACTGCTGGGTTAGGTCTAGCCATAAAACCACCTCCAATAGTAGTAGAATTAAAAGCCTCTGCCTCTCCAATCAGTGTTAAACAATATCCTCTAAGCAAAGAAGCTAAGGATGGGATAAGTCACCATATTCAGAAATAATTGGCCCTTGGGGTCCTAAGGCCCTGTCAATCAGCCTGGAATACCCCCCTGCTACCAGTAAGAAAGCCAGTAACTAGGGACTACAGTCCTGTTCAAGACCTAAGAGAGATCAACAACAGAGTGCAGGACATTCACCCCACAGTACCCAATCCATATAATTTGCTTAGCACTCTGAATCTGGACTGGGAATGCTACACTGTGCTTGACTTAAAAGATGCTTACTTCTGCTTGCCCCTACATAAGGACAGTCAGTTGCTGTTTGCTTTCGAGTGGATAGACCCAGAAACTGGAACATCTGGCCAAGTAACCTGGACTAGACTCCCACAGGGGTTCAAACCCCCCCCCACTCTCTTTGAAGAAGCCCTCCACAGGGACATAAACTACTTCAGAACTGCACACCCCGAAGTCACACTACTCCAATATGTGGATGATCTGCTACTGGCAGCGGACACCAAGGAAAACTATGAGTCTGGGACCCAAGCACTATTATCCGAGCTTGCTCGGCTTGGATATAGGGCTTCTGCCAAAAGGCCCAAATTTGTCAGCAAGAAGTAATCTTCCTGGGTTATTCTCTTAGGGGTGGCAAATGATGGCTAACTGAGAACAGAAAACAAACCATTGTGCAGATACCACCCCCATCTAATAAGAGACATCTCAGAGAGTTTCTTGGAACTGCTGGCTTTTGCAGGTGATGGATTCCTGGGTTCGCCTCTCTGGCTGCCCCTTTATACCCGCTGATAAAGTGGAATGCCCAATTCCAATGGACCCCTGAGCACCAACAAGCTTTTGATAATGTCAAAAAAAGGTGCTGCTATCTGCTCCGGCCTTAGCACTCCCAGATATAGATAAACCCTTCACTCTCTACATTGAGAAAAAGAAAGGAATAGCATGGGGAGTGTTCACTTAGACTTTGGGACTTTGGAAAAGGCCGGTAGCATTCTTATCAAAAAAACTGGACCCAGTGGCTACTGGGTGGCCCCGTTGCTTAAGAGCTATAGCAGCGGCAGCGCTTCTAATAAAAGATGCTCATTAATGAACGTTGGGACAGAAGCTATCCATTATAGCCCCCCATGCCCTGGAGAGCATCATCTGTCAACCTCCTGATAGGTGGCTATCAAACTCCAGAATAAACTACTACCAGAGCCTCTGGATTAGCAAAGACAGAATAACTCTTGGACCTTCTGCTCCACTCAACCTGGCTGCCAGAAGAATCATCAGGACCTGTCGCTCATGAGTGTCAACACATACTGGCAGAGGAAACCAGTATAGGACGAGACTTGAAGGATCCAGCCACTGCCTCACCCTGAAGTCGTATGGTTTACGAAAGAGAGCAGCTTCCTCCAAGATGGTATGTGGTGGGCTGGAGCAGCAGTAGTTAGCAAAACTAATGTCATCTGATCCTCTGGTCTCCCAGAAGAGACATCAGTCCAAATGGCAGAACTGATTGCCCTTACGAAAGCATTGGAACTAGCAACAGGCAAAAGGGCCACCATATACGCTGATAGCCACTATGCATTTGGCAATGCTAATGTGCACAGGGCTATTTACCAGCAAAGGGGGCTATTAACCTCCACTGGGAAAAAATAAAGAACAAAGTTGAGATTCTCCACCTTCTCTCAGCAGTGAAGGGCACTAAGGAACTAGCTATAGTGCACTGTCCAGGGCACCAGAAGGGAAACGACCTCGTTGCAGTTAAAAACAGAAGGGCAGATGAGGAAGCTTAATTGGCAGCCCTAAATGGAGTGACTCTGTTAACTTTTTCCACACCAGGGGGTCAACATTCAGGAGACTTGGCCACACTGGAACATTCAGGCAACTTATCATCTGAGGAGACAGACACAGAACTCTGGGACCCTACAGAGCCAAGTTTACAATTTCAAAAAGCCCACCTTTATGTCAAAGACGTACACTAGCTCACCCACTTAAGCTCAAAGAAGTTATAGGCACACTTAAAGGACCGAAGAAAGGATTTATTATTGACTGACTTACAGAGGAAAGAAATAGCTTAGAAGGTGACTAGAGCTTGTCAAGTCTGCCAATTAGTTAATGCTTACCCATCCAAGCTTCCTGCAGGGAAGCGCTTATGAGGAACCAGACCAGGACAATTTTGGGAAGTGGACTTTTCCTGAAATTAAGCCAGGAAGGTATGGACTTAAATATCCCCTAGTCTTTGTAGATACTCTTTCAGGATTGGTTGAAGACTTCCCCATGAAGAAAGAAACGGCTCAGACGGTGCTCAAAAAGATACTAGAAGACATTTTTCCATGGTTCGGCCTGCCTAAGGTAATAGGGTCCAATAATGGACCGGCATTTGTTGCCCAGGTAAGTCAGGGATTCACCAGGACCCTGAAGATTAATTGGAAGTTACATTGTGCTTATAGATGCCAGAGCTCAGGACAGGTAGAAAAAAATGATTAGAACCATCAAAGAGAATTTAAAGAAATTAAGCTTGGAGACCTGCATAAAAAAATTGGACTATGCTCCTACCTTAAGCACTGTTTCATGCAAAAAGTACACCCTCTGCCTCTTTGTGTAAACTCACCACTTATGAAATTCTCTATGGTGCCCCTCCTTTAGTAAGGGACCTAACCCCAACTCTGAGACTTAATGATTCCTTTCACACCCCCTTGCTTGACAGACTTAAAGCCCTTGAACAAACACAGCACCCAGCGATACCTGTGGAAACAGTTGGCCAGTGCTTATCAGCCTGGAGACGAGGGAACCCCACATCGATATCAAGTGGGAGTCTTTGTCTACGTGAGACGGCATCAGGTATCATCCCTGGAACGCCGCTGGAAAGGACAATACCAGGTGCTGCTTATAACACTTACAGTGGTGAAAGTGGATGGAATCACTTCCTGGATCCATGCCACCCATCTCAAGCCTGCGCCCTGTCCAGCCTCCGGCTGGAAACTGGAACAGACTGGTAACCCTCTCAAGTTGCGTGTCCGTCGTGTGGGTAAGGCTATGGATTCTTCCCCTGACCACCAGCAGTCCTAATCCCCATCAGCCTGTTCAGCAACAATGGCAGCTATAAATCCTACTGGGCAAGTAGTGTGGTCTATTTCACATACAGCCCTCTTATGGACTTGGTGGCCATCTCTCTACCTGGACATTTGTCAGCTTGCCATAGGCCTCTCTGACTGGGATCTCCCTGACATAGAGGACTTCACACAGATCCCACTCAAACCCAAACCAGGGCAACATAGACCACCTTACCCCATGAATTATGGATATCATCTTCCCCAGCTCAGGTGTAAACTAGCCAGTCTTGATTTTTATCTGTGCCCAGCTGATTTCTGAAGTCGCAAACAGGCCCAAACCTGTGGAGGACCCAGTGACTTTTATTTAAGATCTTGGGGTTGTGAACAAACGGGAGCTACATGGTTGAACCCAAACTCCGCAGACAGTATCATTCAGGTAGGAAAAAATGACACCTGGATTGATCCCAAGAAATGTGCCGCTAGCCAAGTTGTGTCAAAAACTCGCTGTGGAAAACCCCCTCAATATAACTTTCACTTCCAAAGGAAGGGGCTACCTCAGAACAACATGGTCTATGGGAAATACATGGGAAATGCGATTCTATATTTATGGCCCTCGTTATGACTTTGGTCACTGGTTCACCATCCTGCTTAAAAAGGAAGAAAATCCCACAGCAATAGGGCCCAATCCCCTCAAGCCAGGAATTAAGCCTCCAAAACCTCCCATGCCTAGATCTACCAGAACCCCTCAACCATCTCATACTTCCCAGTTTCCATCTTTGCCTACTTCCCCAGTCCAGAGTACAGCTGACTCCTGCCCCTGGGAACTAATTAAAGGAACCTTAATTGTACTGAACTCCACACAGTCAGAACTCCTTGCATTTCAACCCATGTATTTGACAGCTTTGTAAATTATTGTTTAATGGTGCAGATACTCCCCAGGGTGGTTTATTATGATGCAGAATCATTTTAAGGTCTACTAGGGGGACAAACAACCTGATTTTGCTGGCATCCAGTGTCCCTTACTATAGCCATCCTATTGAGGATAGGAGCTGCTGCAGGAGTGGGTACAGGAACAGCTGCTATGATCCATGGGTCACAACAAATGGCCTGATTAGAAACAGCAATAGATCAAGACTGGAAGACATTAGAGACCTCCATCACAGTGCTGTAGGAATCCTTAAAATCTCCCTGAAGTTGTTTTACAGGACAGGCGAGGATTAGACCTCCTCTTCATGAGGGAGTGGGGCCTCTGTGCTGCACTGAGAGAAGAATGTTGTTTTTATGCTGACCATACTGGAGTTGTAAAAGAATCCATGAGTAAATTGAGAAAATGCCTTGAAGAGCGCCAGAGAGAAAGGGAGATTCAACAAGGGTGGTTTGAGTCATGGTTTACCCAGTCCCCCTGGTTAACTACACTCCTATCAGGCTTAGCTTGACCCCTGATCATCCTTATGGTGTTGCTAACTTTGGGACCTTGTTTGCTTAACCGCATAGTTTCGTTTCTCCAGGCTCAAATTGGGCAGGAAAAACTCGTGGTAATCAGACAGAAATACGCTCCACTGGCAGAAATAGAGTGTGAGACCCCGAAATAATTTTGATTCATTACTTTTAAGATTAAATGTAGTAAGAAAAAGGAGTGGGAAATGAAAGAATAAAAGAAATTAAAATTGAAACATAAAGAACCAGGTTTTGTAAAGTTTCCAAGATGCACTCAGAACCTGAAATTCCTGTGGCAGTTAAGACAATTCCTGGAACTGCCAATTAGATGTGTGTTGAAATCTTACCTGACCACCTAGTTGCTAAACAACCCCTTCCCAGAAACCGTGCAGCTCATCACGTATACATCTCAGGGCTTCAACCAATCAGTTTAAACGTATACCCCTTCTCAGGGCTAACCAATCACCCCCTGTCCGACCTCTTCCTGCCAATGAATGTGCTAATCATGTTTTTGGGTTGTTATTTGATTTTCCCGTGGTATGTTGATTTGCTAAAGGAGGCTATGATGTATGCAAAGTCCCTGCCCTCTCTAAAGAACGTAAATAAACTCTGCTCAAGTTGTTTTTGGGGCTCTTTGTTCTTTGCTCCTCTGAAGTTAGCTCTGAGCTGCAGCATGCTGGACGCCCAATAAACCTTTTGCTGTGGCATGAGACAGTCTCTTGGTGGTCTTTTCCTCCGACTTTTGACCGACCTTTTTACCTATGAAGGACCTGAGAGAGCAAAAGTCAAATCCATGTCAACTTCCATGTCAAACATCCTGGTCAGAATGAAGGAATGTGTCTGAATCAGCCTCTCTCTTCTTAATGTAGATTAAATGGACCAAACCAGGCCTGTGTACAGAGCTGTTCCCGGATGCCTATGGTTGATATACCATTCTAACTTGTGAAAGTGTCACAGGAAGTAGGGGCAGCCTCCATCTCATGGGACCTTTGGAAGCAACTGTTAGAACAAAGTGGTTTTCCATCACAGTGACCTCATTCAGTTCCTGAAGGAAGTGACCTACCACACTTCCTTGGTGATGGAACTTTCTGAACTTGGGATCCAGGAAGCCATGCACCCAGAGCAAGTCTTAGTTTCAGTGCCAGTGGTCTCAATTGTTTGAATTTACCAAAGACAGAGTCAGTGTTTCTTGGTACCTACTTATGTGATGATGGCCAAATTTCAGGAGAGCTCTGAAGAGTGGCTTTTTCTGAGAAAGCAGGTAGTGGCTCAACCATGGCTCCTGACAACTTCTAAAAGTTTGCAAAGAAGACCAGATCTGAGATTGGACAGGCCATTTCATGGGAACATATTATGGCTCACCAGTCAGAGGACACTCAGGATAGTCACAGCCATACTTGGGGGAAGGAGGTGCCGTTGTGGGTGTCGGTGTGAGTTTGTGGTTTTGTCTCATGTTCTGTGAATAGGTAGGAATGGCGGTTTGTAGGTTTGGACTGGAAAGTTTCTAGAAAGTCGTTTGACAACACGAGTGTTTCTATGTCTGTGTATCCCACTGTATCCGTGGTTGTAGACATTTGAAATGCGAATGCATCAATGGTTGTGTCCTGTCTAGTATAAAGCTTCCCAGCATTCCTCCCACCCAATTTAAAAATGGAGTGCGGCTTGCCTAATGGATGGTGAACAGCTACTATCTTCCTAAGTTCCTCTTTTCTTCCTGAATACTGGCCACTCTCCAGAGTATCCTCATGGTTTTGTTTCCAAGATATGTACCACGTCCAAGCTCTGTTACATGACCATGTACTGGATAGCTGAAGGGAATGCGAGCATCTCAGAAAACTCAGATATCAGTGTGATCAGTAATGTCTCAGTGGAGAAACCCTGCTTTGGGCCATTTTCTTACTTATGATTCTATTACCCTTAATGTCAGGAAGGTCTTTGCCTCAGGCCACCCTTTTGTGAAGCCTAAAAAAAACAGTTTTCAAATGGAAATGAATGGGCATCACCTGTGGCTCTTTGCTTAATTGCTTTCGAAAAGGATGTGTCTGAAACAGCCACTTGGCCCGGTGGGGTGGCAGTGGCTTAGATTCTCAGCACCTGATGGATCTAAAGAAAGTTTCCAAGTGTGCATCCAAAACCAAAATGGCCAAAAGAGCAGTCATTGTGGATGAAGTCTCTCACTTTCCTCTGTAAGCTTCCTGAGCTAAATCAAGTGAGAATAGGGATCATTTGGGTCAAATCATTTCTTCAAATCCCTACAGAGCCTAGCCGATAGGGGCTTGGGTTTTCTATGATACCAATTCACATAAAGAATCTATACCAGACAGTCATTAGGCCTCAAATTGGAGAAGCAGATCAGATATAGGGCAGGCCTATTTGATCACTCTTGGTTCACAGCAAGGGTGTCCAGGCCACCCTGACTTTAGGCAAATGAGGGGCAAGGGTGCTTATTTTGAACAGTGTATTGGGCTGTGCCCTTCATGGAAACCTCCAGCCAGAGTTTATGATGAGTGTCTATGTGGAAGAAGATGAGGAGCATGTGGGAGTGTTTTAGTTTTAATTGTGGTCATTTGTGTGGTGGTTGTAAGAGATGCCTGGGTCCACCTGGGCTTGAACTCTGGTGTGATTCCTCTTAGAGAATGCGTTATGGAACTGACTTCAGAGAAGTATCGCCATGAATTGTGTTGGGATTTTAGGAGGCCACACATGAGAGTTGCCCTTGGACACCGAGATCTAAGCCCAGAGTGGCTTTCCACAGAGCACTGGGAATCTCAGCCAGGATATCACATGATTTTTTTTCTGAAAGACTTGGAAGCCATAGTTGAGAGTCAAAACACACATGGACCTTACATTGTAGACCTCAATGGGGCTGGCTTCATGTGACCTTTTGGCCAGTTATATATCTAATTGTAATCTTAGGGTTATTTTTATCTTGTAAATATTGCAGGTTCCCAATCCCATTATTAGTCAATTTTTTGTTGAAATAGTTCTCCATGTGTTTTTAAAGTTAAAAAATTGTGAATTCCTGTCTCCCTTTCTCTGTAGCCTATTCAGCACATATATTTTTATATGAATATATAGAATCATACCTGGTACCACACATACATTCTTGTGAGGTGGATGAGTTGGCAGATACAAATTGTGAGAAGAGATCACTCCTACTTAACCGTGTTGGAACTGAATATTCAACCAATGGGTGAGCTTGCTAGTTGAACAACATTATACATAAATCCATGTTCAGTAAAATGAATATTTTTGGATCTTTTTATGATATATATTTTATGAAAATTTTGATTGACATATATTTTGCTATTTTTTTTCTGTGTGTGTGTGTGTGTGTTTTGTGTCATTCGCCTGTTCTGTAAAACAACTTCAGAGAGAGAGGTTAAAAATTCATGCAAAGCTCTGATGGAGGTATCTAATATCTTAGATTTGGTCTATTGCTTCTTCTAATTGGGTCATTTGTTGTGTCCCATGGACGAGGGCAGTGGTTCCTGTGCCCACCCCTGAAGCAACTCCTATTCCGAATAGGATGGCTAAAGTGAGGGATATATGTTCCCAGTGGAAACGGGTTGTATGCCCCTCTATTTCATTTTCAAATGAACCTGCATCATGACAGAGCACTCTGGGAAACATCTGCACCATTACACAATTAATCACATCTGTTGCCAATTTCTTTAAAACATAAACAATGTTTAATTATATACAATTATGCTGTTGTAGGGACGGACAAGGCAAGGCGCCTAAGATAGCAACGAAGACAGGGAAACCGTCCTATTTGGTTGCAACCAGATTCAGAGGGCATTGCTTCTGTTGTAATCAATTATTCTCCTGAAACTCAAGTTTAGGTAGTTTCAGAATTTTGTACCCAACATGTAAGGGAAGGGGCTCAGAAGTTCACAGTCTTCAGAAGTTCAAAAAAGCCATTGTTGTTTCTGTTTTTACCTCAGTTCTGGGCAAGTTAACTTTTCAAGGACACCTGGGAGGGAAAGAGCTTTTTCCTACCTTTCTTATTTTTCGCCCCTGACAGCTGTTACCATGGAGCCCTGATGGTAACTTCTTTATCTTAGAAATATAGCCATCTCTGTAAAGCCCCAGCTCATGGCCAGAGGCCTTGTTCATATATTTTGTGGAAAACAAGTAATGGGGTGTCTACCATAGAAGTGCTTATTTTTTTAGCCAGTGGCCAAGTAGAACAAGGCAACACTAAAAGAGGAAGTTTATCTACATTGAACTCTTTTATAGGGACTCTTTTGCTGAAAGTCCTAAAGTCAGCCATGGTGAAGACTTCTGTAGAAAGTCAGTTAAGAATTTTCTGTAGGCCTGGTACAGAAGGGGAAGACAGGGAAGGTGGGGCTGACAGCAGCTCCGAGGATCTGAGAATAAGGAAGGAGAGATGTAAAAGAATAATGGGAAAGGGGTTTGGGATTTTCCTAGCAACAAATACTTGAGCTGTACAACAGGTAGAGCAGAGGGGAAGACAAGAGTGAGTATCCCAAAATGCATGTGAGGGACTTTAAATTTTTAGTAAACTGTTTTCAGTGATGACAAAGCAACTTTAAAGGCCATTTTCATTACATCTTTGATAGGAGTCTGAGGGCTCTCCTCAGCTAGTTTCAGCTTTGTGTTAGCTGGTAAGAGGACCTGGTGGGACCGAGGGCGGGCACGGACAGGAGAAGAGAGGAGTGAGTCGGTGGATGGGAACCTGAGTACCTGCTACTTCAGCAAGACGGCGATGGTCTGAGAACCAGCAGAGATTTGGGTTTTTGATCTAATAATTGGAGGGGAGAAATCAGGTTGCTGAGGTGAGAGTGACAGCAGAGACTCTGGAGCACAAGGCTGAAGGTGAGGATTGATTGGATAAGCATAGTTCAGGATATGAGTGAAGGATGGAAAAGGCATGCCCATAGGGGAATCTCCTTTCACCCTTTTGAGCACTTGCAGAAGTTAAAAAGGTCACACAGGGCTGGGGATGTGGCTCAATTGTAGCACGCTCACTTGGCATGCGTTCGGCCCGGGTTCGATCCTCAGCACCACATACAAACAAAGATGTCGTGTCCAGCAAAAAACTAAAAAATAAATATTAAAAATTCTCTCTGTCTCTCTCTCTCTCACCTCTCTCTTTAAAAAAAATGGTCACGCAGAATTTGAGGATCAAGAGACCCCTCTGGGGGCCATCGGTTTTGGTTATCTAATTGGTAATATGGCCAATGCTGTGTACTGAATTTGATGAGGAGTTTGTGTTCCATCAGGCAGCCCCTGTATGCTCACATCCCCATGACGTACAGCAAAAGTCTGCCAGGCATTCTGGGATTACTAAAAAGGAGTGATGGATTTTTCCTTTCCCCAGGTCCATGATCCTCTTAGTTATACAAGTCCGATATTTACTGCCATTAGCCCCTTGAACTAGAGACCTTTTATTTGATAGAGGGCCCAATGGGGCCTTAAGGGCTGAGTTTATTGCCCCTGTATCCACTTCAAAGTTTACTGGTGTCTCCTCCACTTCAAAAGATACGCTGAGCTCAGGGAGGGGATCTGAGCCCCGACTTTCGTAGTCATGCTGAAGAGTCAGAATGGCTGGCTGGCGTGGCTGCCTCTTTCTAGGGCACTCTTGAACCCAGTGTCCTCTTTCTTTACAGTAGGCACATTGATCTGAGGTCAGGGGTGGCCTCTGGCGTGGGACCAGGTATCCCTTCCTGTCTCCCTGTTTCTTAATTTCTGGCCTTTTTGTTATTGTGACCGGGACCTTTGTCAACTCCTTAGTCTGTCTTTTGTTTCTTTTATCCTCATTTTGCTCCCTTCTCTTCCTCAGTTTCTCTCTTATAGTATACTTTCTCGGCTTCTCTGACTAAATCTCTCAAAGTCATATCTTGTAATCCATCTAAGCATTGTAACTTTCTTTAAATATCCAAGGAAGCATGCCCAATAAAGGCCATTGTGACAGATGATTTTTGATCCTCTGCATGAGGATCGAAAGGAGTATATCTCCTATATGCCTCCGTAATTCTCTCTAGAAACATAGAGGAAGATTCATCAGGCCCGCAGGCGTGGTACCCACGTCACCCCAAATGGAGTAGGGAAAGAGCAGTGCCACTGCCTGCGCCCAGATCAGGCCCAGCCACCAGCTGGTGTGGTAGTCACGTCACCCAAATTGTAGTAGGGGCCAAGCAGGCCGCCCCCCGCGCCCGCCACAAAAGCAGACCTGTGACTGACCTTCGGAACAGGCCCAGCGGCCTGCCACCATGGTAGACATGACACCCCAATTGGAGTAGTGGCAGAGCAGAGCTTTCTCCCGCGCCCAGTACAAGCACAACGGCCCACCGGCGTGGTAGTCACGTCAACCCAATTGGAGTAGGGGCAGAGCAGAGTCTTTGCCCGCACCCGGAACAGGCCCAGCGATCTGCCAGCATGGTAGTCACGACACCCCAATTGCAGTAGGGCCAAAGCAGAGCCACCACCCGCTCCCGCAAGGTAGGCAGACCTGCAACTGACCGGCGGAACAGGACTAGCGGCCTGCAAGCACAGCAGACACATCAACCCATTTGGTTCTTTGAAAAAATAAAAAAAATCTACAGACCCTTAGCCATGCTAACGAAGACAAAAAGAGAGAGAACTCAAATTACTAGCATACAGGATGAAAAAGACAATATCATAACAGATATTTCATATATACAGAAGATAATCCGAAATTATTTTGAATCTTTGTACTCTAATAAAATAGAAGACAGTGAAGGCATCGATAAATTTCTTAAGTCATATGATCTGCCCAGATTGAGTCAGGAGGATATAGACAACCTAAACAGACCAATATCAATTGAGGAAATAGAAAAAACCATCAAAACACTACCAAGTAAGAAAAGCCCAGGACCTGATGGGTATACAGCAGAGTTTTACAAAACCTTTAAAGGGGAACTAATACCAATACTTTTCAAGCTATTTCAGGAAATTGAAAAAGAGGGAGAACTTCCAAATTCATTCTATGAGGTCAACATCACTCTGATTCCTACACCAGACAAAGACACTTCAAAGAATGAAAACTACAGACCAATATCTCTAATGAGCCTAGAGGCAAAAATCCTCAATTAAATTCTGGCAAATCAGATACAAAAGCATATCAAAAAAATTGTGCACCATGATCAAGTAGGATTCATCCGTGGGATGCAAGGCTGGTTCAATATACAGAAATCAATAAATGTTATTCATCACATCAATAGACTTAAAAATAAGAACCATATGATCATCTCGATAGATGCAGAAAAAGCATTCGACAAAGTACAGCATCCCTTTATGTTCAAAATTCTAGAAAAACTAGGGATAACAGGAACATACCTCAATATTGTAAAAGCAATCTATGCTAAGTCTCAGGCTAGCATACTTCTGAATGGAGAAAAATTGAAGGCATTCCCCCTAAAATCTGGAACAAGACAGGTATGCCCTCTTTCACCACTTCTGTTCAACATAGTTCTCGAAACACTGGCCAGAGCAATTAGAGAGATGAAAGAAATTAAAGGCATATAAATAGGAAAAGAAGAACTTAAATTATCACTATTGCAGATGACATGATTCTATTCCTAGCAGACCCAAAAGGGTCTACAAAGAAACTAATAGAGCAAATAAATGAATTCAGCAAAGTGGCAGGATATAAAATCAACACTCATAAATCAAAGACATTCCTGAATATCAGTGACAAATCCTCTGAAACGGAAATGAGGACAACCACTCCATTCACAATATACTAAAAAAAAAAAAAAAATAATTGGGAATCAACCTAACAAAAGAGGTGCAAGTTTTATACAAGGAAAACTACAGAAACCTAAAGAGAAAAATAGAGGAAGATATTAGAAGATGTAAAAATGTACCCTGTTCATAGATAGACAGAACTAACATCATCAAAATGGCGATATTACTAAAAGTTCTCTATAGGTTTAATGCAATGCCAATCAAAACCCAACGACGTTTCTTGTAGAAA
Organism: Callospermophilus lateralis; assembly: GCF_048772815.1. Lineage (NCBI taxonomy): Eukaryota > Metazoa > Chordata > Mammalia > Rodentia > Sciuridae > Callospermophilus > Callospermophilus lateralis. Next base: position 433,146 of record NW_027511180.1, on the reverse strand, counting down.
TAGAGAAAGCAATCATGAAATTCATATGGAAAAATAAAAGACCCAGAATAGCAAAAACAACACTAAGCAGGAAGTGTGAATCAGTCGGTATAGTGATACCAGACTTCAAACTATACTGCAGAACAATAGTAAAAAAAATAGCATGGTACTGGTACCAAAACAGGTGGGTGGACCAATGGTACAGAATAAAGGACACAGAAACCAATCCAAAAAATACAACTATCTTACATTTGATAAAGGGGCTAAAAGCATGCAATGGATGAATGATAGCATCTTCAACAAATGGTGCTGGGAAACCTGGAAATCCATATGTAACAAAAAGAAACTGAATCCCTTTCTCTCGCCATGCACAAAAGTTAACTCAAAGTGGATCAAGGAGCTTGATATCAAATCAGAGACATGGTGTCTGATAGAAGACAAAGTTGGCTATGATCTACATACTGTGGGGTCGCCTCCAAATTCCTCAATAGGACACCCATAGCACAAGCGTTAATAACTAGAATCAACACATGGGACTTACTCAAACTAAAAAGGTTTTTTCTCAGCAAAAGAAACAGTAAGAGAGGAAAATAGGGAGCCCACATCCTGGGAACAAATCTTTCCTCCTAACACTTCAGATAGAGCACTAATATCCAGAGTATACAAAGAACTCAAAAAATTAGTCAATAAGATAACAAATAACCCAAACAACAAATGGGCCAAGAACCTGAACAGACACTTCTCAGAGGAGGACATACAATCAATCAACAAGTACTTGAAAAAATGGTCACCATCTTCAGCAGTCAGAGAAATGTGAATCAAAACCACCCTAAGATACCATCTCACTCCAGTAAGATTGGCAGCCATTATGAAGTCAAACAATAACAAGTGCTGGCGAGGATCTGGGGAAACAGGTACACTTGTATATTTCTGGTGGGACTGCAAATTGGTGCAGGCAAATGGGAAAGCAGTATGGAGATTTCTTGGAAAGCTGGGAACGAAACCACCATTTGACCCAGTTATTCCCCTTCTCGGTCTAAAACCTAAAGACCTAAAAAGAGCATGCTACAGGGACACTGCTACATCGATGTTCATAGCAGCACAATTCACAATAGCAAGACTGTGGAACCAACCTAGATGCCCTTCAATAGAAGAATGAATGAAAAAAATGTGGCATTTATACACAATGGAGTATTACTCGGCATTAAAAAATGACAGAATCATAGAATTTGCAGGGAAATGGATGGCATTAGAACAGATTATGCTAAGTGAAGCTATCCAATCCCTAAAAAACAAATGCCAAATGTCTTCTTTGATATAAGGAGAGTAACTAAGAACAGAGTAGGGACGAGGAGCATGAGAAGAAGATTAACATTAAACAGGGATGAGAGGTGGAAGGGAAAGGGAGAGAGAAGGGAAACTGCATGAAAATGGAAGGAGAACCTCAGGGTTATAAAAATTACATACAAGAGGAAGTGAGGGGAAAGGGAAAAATAATACAAGGAGGAGAAATTTATTACTGTATAGGGGGTAGAGAGAGAAGAGGGGAGGAGACTGGAGTGGAGGGGGGATAGTAGAGGATAGGAAAGGCAGCAGAATACAACAGAGACTAGTATGGCAATATATGAATCAATGGATGTGTAACTGATGTGATTCTGCAATCTGTATACGGGGCAAAAATGGGAGTTCATAACCCACATAAATCAAAGTGTGAAATATTATTTATCAAGAACTATGTAATGTTTTGAACAACCATATATAAAAATTTAAAAAAAGAGATAACTAAATTCGGTGAATAATGCACGAGAATCCTAATATTTCTACAGTTTAAAATCAATGCCAGTAGATTCCTATGGGACATGATGTGTATTTTGACGTTCATTTTTTTTCAACAATGGTACATTACTATTTCATGAGTTTATGCACATCATAGGATATATATTTCATCCACAAATTAGCAAATTTATAGGCATTTGATTGAATTTCAATCGCTTCCTGCTTTACAATATATGCATTCCTCCAGGTTTCCTGACTGGTCTTTTCATGAGACTTCTTTCCAAACATATTATTTTCAATTTCCATAATCACTTTTGAAGCAAAACTCACACACTGTTCATGATAAACCAAAACACTAATATTACCATTAGATGTATAATTGGTGGGAATGAATGATTGTATATCAATATAAGATTTCCTGTAATTTTCCAGATATCAGTTCAATCCATTATTTAATGTTGGAACAAGTTATATTATTTATTCACAGTATTGTCTATTCATGCTTTATCTCTATATTCATAGACACAGGGTGCACCTCTTTGTACCCCCAATACTAATTTTACGTCTTCAATATATTGTTTCCAGAAATGGTGGACGAAATACTCATGTCACCTGATCTACATATACATTTTTTCACAGTAATATTCTGGACAAATAATGTAATGGTCACGGTTATGATTGCACGAAGGACTAAATGAAAAGTGAACATGGATTACTAAAAACATCTATGTCCAGGTTGCCTAATGCTCTTAACTGTCAATCCTATTGGTGACTACATATTTTTTTCTTCCAAAGATTATGTATTCAAACTCAACCCTGTTGAAAATGTCTAATCCTATCACTCACTTTATACTTTGCCTGATTTCATAATGTCTCTATTGATATCTGCTTTTCTACATTTTTTCCCAGCTCATCATAGTGACTGACTCTTCATATGTGCTGACATTTACATTCACTCTCTAACCGAAACCCTATTGTTAAAGAACTTTTGTCCAAATCAAATACTCACTCTTCTTCCTAAACCTACCGACTAGCTTCATAATCTTACTGACTATCCCTTTTTGACTGGATGTTCTCTTCTACATTCAATCATCCAAGGTACAAAGTCCTATGCCATTGTGTATTGAATTAACTGAGACATCTTTGCAGAACATAATTCAAAGCTAATTATCCCAATCAAGGGCTCAATGCCCTTCTGGGCTTCAAATCATACCTAGATTTCTGTTCTCATACTTATATTTAACCTCCATATTCTTGTAAATATCGAAGGTCCCCAACACTATTATTCATCACACAGAATGATTCCTAACACAAATCGAACCTGTTATTAACCCGAAACATACACTGTTCCCTCGATCTCATTTTACAGAAGAGCAGGGACAGAGTTGTTCTTACAATACAGGAAAGAAGGGGACAGTCCACCTGCTGAGAACCTCAAAGGTCCATGCAGAAATGATACCTGGACAAGTTGTAGGCAGGTATAAAGAACCTGAGTGAGCAAAACTCATCTTCCATGGCAAAACACCTGGTCAGGATGAAGGGATGTGTCTTAATCAGCCTCTCTCTTCTTATTGTAGAGAAGACTGAAAAAACCAGACCTGTGTGTAGAGCTGTTTCTGGGTGCCTATCGTTGATATTTCATTCTAACTTGTGAAAGTGTCACAGGAAGTAGGGGCCGGCTCCATCTCATGGGACCCTTGGAAGCAACTGTTAGGGAAAAGTGGTTGCCAAGGCAGTGACCTCATTCAGTTCCAAAGAAAGTGACATACCTCATTATTTGGTGATGGAACTCTCTGAACTTGGTATCCAAGAAGCCAGGCACCCAGAGGCAGTCCCAGTTCCAGTCCCAGTGGACTCGCTTGTTTGGATTTTCCAAGGACAAAATCAATCTTTCTTGGTACCTACTGATGTGAGGATGGCCAAATGCCAGAAGAGCTCTGAAGAGGGACCTTTCCTGAGAAAGCAGGTAGTGGCTCACCACTTTTTCCTGACAACTTCACAGAGTTGGCCATGGAAACCAGATCTGAAAGAGGACAGGCCATTTTGGGAGAACATAGTATGGCTCACCAGTCATAGGACACTCCTTCTAATCACAGACATTCTTGGGGGAAGGAGCTGCCTTTGTGGGAGTGGGTATGGGTTTGTGGTTCTGTCTCATGTTCTGAGAATAGGTAGGAAAGGCGTTTTTTTTGTTGTTGTTTTTTTTTTTTTGTTTTTGGTTTTCAGTGGACTGTTCTAGTAAGTCGTTTGACAAGGCAAGTATTTCCATGTCTGTGTATTCCACTGTGTCCGTTGTTGTAAACATTAGAAAAGAAAATGCATTAATGAATGTGTCCTTTAAAGTATAAATATTCCCAAAATTCATCCTGCCCAATATATGAATGAACTGCAGCTTGTCTTATCGAAGGGAAACACCTGCTATCTTCCCAAGTTAATGTTTTCTTCCTGTATTCTGGCCAGTCTCCAGAATAGGCTCATGGTTTTGTGTCCACGATATGTACCACCTCCAAGCTCTGTGACATGGTCATGTACTGGATAGCTGAAAAGAATGGCGAGCATCTCAGAAAACTCAGATATCAGTGTGACCAAGAAACTCTCAGTGGAGAGACCCTGCTTTGGACCTTTTGCTTAAGTACTGTTTTGTTACACTGAATATCTGGAAGGTCTTTGCTTCAGGGCACCCCGTTGTGAAGCCTGAAGAATATAGTTTTGAAATGGAAATGAATAGGCATCACCTGTGGCTCTTTGCTTAATTGCTTTGGAAATGGATGTGGCTGAATTAGCCTCTTGGCCTTCTTTGTGCCTGTGATTTAGATTCTCAGCACATGATGGATATAAAGAATGATCCCATGTGTGCGTCCAAAACTATAATGGCAAAAAATCAGTCATTGTGGATGAAGTCTCTCGTCTTCCTCTGTTAGGTTCCTGACCTCCATCAAGTGTGAATAGGGATTCTTTGGGTCAAATGAGTTCTTCAAAGCCCTGATGAGGTGCTTGGGTTTTCGCATGACTCCAAATCACATATAGAATCTATACCTGAAAGTCAGTAGGCCTCAAATTGTAGAAACAGAGCAGTATTAATGGCAGGCTTATTTGATCACTTCTGGTTCACAGGAGGGCTGTCAAGGCCACCCTGACTTTAGGCAAATGAGGGGCAAGCGAGCTTTTTTTGGACACAGTCTTGGGCTGTGCCCCTGATGGAAAACTCCAGTCAGAGGTTACGATGAGTGACTATATGGAAGAAGATGAGGGCCATGTGGGAATGTTTTTTTTTTTTTTTTTTTTTTTTATTGGTTGTTCAAAACCCTACAAAGCTCTTGACATATCATATTTCATACATTAGCATACATTAGCTTCAAGTGAGTTATGAACTCCCTTTTTTACCCCAAGTACAGATTGCAGAATCACATGGGTTACACATCCACATTTTTACATAATACCATAATAGTAACTGTTGTATTCTGCTACCTTTCCTATCCTCTACTATCCCCCCTCCCCTCCCCTCCCATCTTCTCTCTCTACCCCCTCTACTGTAATTCATTTCTCACCTTGTTTATTTTCCCATTCCACTTACAACCTCTTATATGTAATTTAGTATAACAATGAGGGTCTCCCTCCGTTTCCATGCAATTCCCCTTTTCTCTCCCTTTCCCTCCCACCTCATGTCTCTGTTTAAAGTTAATCTTTTCTTCCTGCTCTTCCTCCCTGCTTTATTCTTAGTTGCTCTCATACGGAAGGCTGGGTCCTGCCTTCCCAGCTCTGTGAGCCGCCTTTGGCGGTTCGGCACTGGAAACAACCACCCCAACCCCCAACCCCGTGCTCGTGTGGACAGTCCCCGCCTGCCGGGCGCTGCTAAAGGCCCCGCCCACCCGGCTCTTGCACGGGGGAATCAGGAGTGGCGCGTGTCCCGCGGCGTGGAATTCCGGCTACCGCTATCACCAGTGCTGACAACTGAGGTCTCTTGCACCAGCTTCCAGGGGCGTGGCTACCAGAGGGCAAGCAAATTCGCTGGGGGTTCTCAACCCCAAGCTCTACAAACTTAGGGTCCAAGGGAATGGCAAACAGGGAGAATGTGCCCAGGCGTTCTTGAAAACAGGGCTCACAGGAACAGCAGACTTGGTGTGTAGCCAATATTGTGGTGAGCTTCACCGGTGCACTCAGGATTAGAGACCTGCCCAGTCCAGGAGGAAGAGCTGATGCACAGCAATTGGCTCCCGCCTACTGAGAGGAGAAGCGTGGCCCGGTGGGCACAGCTCCACCTACTGGAAGAATAGTGAATCGAACTCTAAGACTGCATTTTTTTTTTTCTTTTCTCTGGACTCCTGTTTTATTCACACTATGGATGATCTCTCTCATACCAGAATTGTAGTTAACAATCTGAATTGATGAGTCTAAAAGACTGCATGTATTAAAATTTTTTTTTTTGGTTTTGTTTTGTTTTTGTTGTTGTTTTCCCCAAATTTTTATTAATTCATTTTATCTTATTTTTTAATACTAATTTTCATTTTTATTATTGCAATTATGATTTCTTTTTAATTCTTTTTAATTTTCTGTTTCCTTTCTCTCTCTCTTCTTTTCTTCTGTCTTTGCATTTATTTTCAATTCTCATATTCCCCCTTCCTTGAATTCTGCCTGCTTACTCTCATTCTCTTTGGTGACTTATTCCCTCCCCCTATAATACCTTTCCTCCCAAGCAGCAAATAAATTTATAGGAGTAATCAACAACTCAGTAGTAAAACAGAACAAGAAGCAATATGAAAAAGCAAGGAAGGAAAGGAGTACAAACAATGCAGGAAGGCCTAAATACCCAGGAGAATATAGATTCATCAGAAAAATGGTCATATAAAGACCTCAAGGAATACCTTAGACAGATGGAATGGAACCTTAAAGAGGATACGAGACAGCAAATTCAAGCAGCAAAAGAACACATTGAGAACGAATTACAAAAACAGATAAAAGAAGAAGTTAAGCATCTTTATCAGGAGATAGAGATTATAAAAAAGAATCAGACAATAATCTTAGAAATGAAGGAACTTATAAACCAAATTAAAAACTCAAATGAGAGTATCACTAACAGAGTGGAGCAAGTAGAAGCCAGAACGTCAGATAATGAAGACAAAATATATCATCTTGAAAAGAGTCTAGCCAACTCTGATAGGCTGGTCAAAAATCACGAGAGAAGCATCCAAGAGATATGTGATAACATTAAAAAAACAAATTTAAGAGTGATCGGGATAGAGGAAGGCACAGAGATTCAAACCAAGGGAATGTGTAATCTACTACATGAAATAATTACAGAAAACTTTCCAGAAATAAAAAAGGAAACAGATATACAAATTGTAGATGCATACAGAACACCGAGCATACAAAATCAAAGTAGACCAACGCCAAGACACATTGTTATGAAGATATCCAATATACAGAACAAAGAGAAAATATTAAAAGCTACAAGAGAAAGGAGGCAGATTACATTCAGAGGTAAACCAATAAGGTTAACAGCGGATTTTTCATCTCAGACACTGAAAGCGAGAAGATCCTGGAACAACGTATTTCAAACACTGAAAGACAATGGATGCCAACCAAGAATTCTGTATCCAGCAAAATTAAGCTTCAGGTACGACAACGAAATAAAAATCTTTCATGATAAACAAAAGCTAAAAGAATTTGCAGCCAGAAAACCAGCATTGCAGAATATCTTGGGCAAAACACTACACGAGGAAGAAATGAGAAACAATAACCAAAGCCAACAGTGGGAAGTGCCCCAGTAAAGACTGACGGAGGGGGGAAAGCTAATCATGGAGAAATAAACTAAATTTAAAAAAAAAAAAAAAAAGAGAGAGACAAATAATCAAACATGGATGGAAGTACAAACAATATAGCAATAGTAACTCTAAACATTAATGGTTTAAACTCTCCAATAAAGCGACATAGACTGGTAACATGGATTAAAAAAACAAATCCAACAATATGCTGCCTCCAGGAGACACATCTGACAGGAAAAGACATACACAGGCTGAAGGTGAAAGGTTGGGAAAAAATATACCATGCACACGGTCCTCGCAAACAAGCAGGTGTGGCCATCCTCATATCGAACAAAATCGACTTCAAGACTAAGTTAATCCAAAGGGATAAGGAAGGCCATTATATACTGTTAAAAGGAACCATTCACCAACAAGACATAACAATTATCAATATTTATGCACCAAATAATGGTGCTGCGACGTTCATAAAACAAATTCTCCTCAAGTTCAAGAATCAAATAGACCACAATACAATAATTATGGGTGACTTCAACACACCTCTCTCACCATTGGACAGATCCTCCAAACAAAAGTTGAATAAAGAAACTATAGATCTAAATAACACAATCAATAACCTAGACTTAACTGACGTATATAGAATATATCAACCATCATCAAGTGGATATACTTTTTTCTCAGCAGCACATGGATCCTTCTCAAAAATAGACCATATATTATGCCATAGGGCAAACCTCAGTAAATATAAAGGGGTGGAGATAATACCATGCATTTTATCTGATCATAATGGAATGAAACTGGAAATCAATGATAAAAGAAGGATGGGAAAATCCTATATCACATGGAAAATGAACAATATGTTACTGAATGATCAATGGGTTACAGAAGACATAAAGGAGGAAATCAAAAAATTCTTAGAGATAAATGAAAATACAGACACAACTTATCGGAATCTATGGGACACAATGAAAGCAGTTTTAAGAGGGAAATTCATCGCCTGGAGGTCATTCCTCAAAAAAAAGAAAAACCAACAAATAAATGAGCTCACACTTCATCTCAAAGCCCTGGAAAAGGAAGAACAAAACAACAGCAAATGCAGCAGAAGGCAAGAAATAATTAAAATCAGAGCGGAAATCAACGAAATTGAAACAAAAGAAACTATTGAAAAAATCAACAAAACTAAAAGTTGGTTCTTCGAAAAAATAAACAAGATTGACAAACCCTTAGCCATGCTAACGAAGAGAAGAAGAGAGAGAACTCAAATTACTAACATACGGGATGAAAAAGGCAATATCACAACAGATGCTACAGAAATACAGAAGACAATTAGAAATTATTTTGAAAACCTATATTCCAATAAAATAGAAGATAGTGAAGACATCGATAAATTTCTTAAGACATATGATTTGCCCAGACTGAGTCAGGAGGATACACACAATTTGAACAGACCAATATCAATGGAGGAAATTGAAGAAGCAATCAAGAGACTACCCACCAAGAAAAGCCCAGGACCGGATGGGTATACAGCGGAGTTTTACAAAACTTTTAAAGAAGAATTAATACCAATACTTTTCAAGTTATTTCAGGAAATAGAAAAAGAGGGAGCTCTTCCAAATTCATTCTATGAGGCCAACATCACATTGATTCCGAAACCAGACAAAGACACCTCAAAGAAAGAAAATTACAGACCAATATCCCTGATGAACCTAGACGCAAAAATCCTCAATAAAATTCTGGCGAATCGGATACAAAGGCACATCAAAAAAATTGTGCACCATGATCAAGTAGGATTCATCCCTGGGATGCAAGGATGGTTCAATATACGGAAATCAATAAATGTTATTCACCACATCAATAGACTTAAAGATAAGAACCATATGATCATCTCGATAGACGCAGAAAAAGCATTCGACAAAATACAGCATCCCTTTATGTTCAAAACATTAGAAAAACTAGGGATAACAGGAAATTACCTTGACATTGTAAAAGCTATCTATGCTAAGCCTCAGGCTAGCATCATTCTGAATGGAGAAAAATTGAAGGCATTCCCTCTAAAATCTGGAACAAGACAGGGATGCCCTCTATCACCACTTCTATTCAATATAGTTCTCGAAACACTGGCCAGAGCAATTAGACAGACAAAAGAAATTAAAGGCATAAAAATTGGAAAAGAAGAACTTAAATTATCATTATTTGCGGATGACATGATTTTATACCTAGAAGACCCAAAAGAGTCTACAAAAAAACTACTAGAACTAATAAATGAATTCAGCAAAGTAGCAGGTTATAAAATCAACACACATAAATCAAAGGTATTCCTGTATATCAGCAACAAAACTTCTGAAATGGAAATGAGGAAAACCACTCCATTCACAATATCCTCAAAAAAAATAAAATACTTGGGAATCATGTGGGAATGTTTTGGTTTTAATTTTGGCCATTTGTTTGGCGGTTGGAAGAAATGACTGGGTCCACTTGGGCTTGAACTTTGGTGTGATTCCCCTTAGAGACTGAGTTGTGAAACTGAACTCAGAGAAGTATTGCCATGAATTTTGTTTGGATTTTAGGAGGCCACGCATGTGAGTCGCCCTTTTAAACTGAGATCTAGGGCCAGGGTGGCTTTCCACAGAGCACTGGGAATCTCTGCCAGGATATCACATGATTTTATTCTCAAAGACATGGCAGCCATATTTGAGAGTCGAAAAATACATAGGCCTCACATTGTAGACTTTAATGGGCCTGGCATCATGTGACCATTTTGGCACTCTTTCAGAAGCCTTGCCTGTGAGAGTTCTCCAGAGCTTTTATTGAATTGAGCTTCCTCAACATTTAATGGTTACTGAATGAATTGAAAGCCACAGTGCCTCCAACTTCATCCTTGAAAAATGGCTAGATAAATACCATGAAAATTTTGAAATTCCCATGACCAGGTGGCCCTGGAGAACCATTGGATGTCCTATTGCTGATCAAGAGTATACCAGACAGTGCCTTGATTGACTGGGTTTCATGAAAATGGTGTAGTACAGAGATGCCAGTAAGTTAGAGCCTGCTGAGTAGTGGGCCTAGAGCAGTTTTGGGCAGGTGTGTGATAAATCACCAGTGGTAGGGTCATGAGGATCTACCATTGTATTCCAAATGGCATGTTACTTACATGGTGCAGCCAGCAGACCCTTATATGTAAAGGCATCTTGTTATATGGAGAGGTTTCAGGGCAATGTTGAGAATTAGGTTGATATGGACAAGGGGGCAATGGGGCAAGCTATGTTGGATAGAAGCCTGGTTGGTGCATTCTCCTGCATACCCTGGCACACCACACGTGACAGAACTCCCTCCAGCATTGTGTCCCACTTTAGCTCCTTGTATGTCATGAAGCAAATACCAAACTCCGAGTGCAGTAGCAAAAACACGACAAAAAGTGGACCAGGACCAAATGGCTTCACAGTCCACATGGGGAGAAACTTAGTCCCCAGTGGTCACAGTTTACCTACAAAGAGATAATGCAGCACTGCTGCTCATCTTTATTGGAATATAAGAAGCCATGTCCTCCAGGTCACATAAATGCAGACCCAGCTTTGATGGTCTCACGCAAAGAAGTCAAATCTCCTGACAACAACATATTTTTCAAGTGCCCAACCTCACAGAAAGTTTCTCAAAAAGTTTTTAGGCCAGAAGAGCTCCATGTTTGTGGAGTGTTAACCCAGTCCCTTACTTTTGGAAACTCCTCTACCACCTCCAAGATTGTGAACTCCTGAGCATTTCCATTCCAGATATGTATTCACTGATTTTCTAACTCTTCTCCTCCAATTGTGTCTTAATTGGGGCAAAGGTATTGACAAGGCATTGCTCTGGATGAGAGTGGAAGGATATTTATGCAGCACATATTTGCATACACATTGGATTCATTTTTCAATTTTCCTATTGAAATAGTGAATCCCTGACACTAACCCGAACCTATTAGGCTCAGACTACTCAACCTAATAAAAAGGAGAAAAATAACCCAAACAAATATAAATACAAGCAGTTCAGAGGAGGCATGTTGTATATTTGGACTTGCCTTTTGCATTATATAAGGTAGGAGTTATAAATCTAGTCAATTTTTAATTGAAATAGTTCTCCATGTGTTTTTAAAGTTAACAGATATGTGAATTCTTGTTTCCAATTCTCTGTAGCCATTTCACCCATGTATATTTATATACATATATAGAATCCTACCAGGTATCACATGTACATTTTTGGGAGGTGGCTGACTTGGCAGATACAAATTGTGAGAAGAGTTCACTCCTCTTAAACGCTGTTGGAACTGAAAATTCAACCTACAAGCTTCCAAGTAGAACAACATTATACATAAGCTCATGTTCAGTAAAATAAATATTTTTGCATCTGTGGATGATATATATTTAATGATGAATTTTGTTTGGCATATATATTGCTACTTTTTAATGTCTATTTTTGTTTTTTTTTTGTATATATACATACACTCTGTAGATTTTTCAAAATATGAAATATGTGTCTTATATACACTCTCTTAATTCATTCATGTTCATGTACTTGGATTTATAATCAACTTTTCACAAGATTATTCTCAGACATATTCATTTAACTGAAATACATGTTTGTTTCCTAGTACTGAAAACTAACTTCAGTGAATGGTGCATACAAATCCTAATAATTCTACAGTAACTAACCCAGTCTAACATCAATGCAAGTAGATTCCTATGGCACATGATATGTAATTTGACATTCATTTGTATTCAACACTGGTACATTACTATTTCTTCAGGGTTTGCACATCATAGGATATACATTTCATCCACAAGTTCACAAATTTATAGGCATTTGTTTCAACTTTAATCACTTCTTGCTTCAGAACACATGTATTGTCAGGGTTTCTTGACTGGTCTTTTCATGAGAATTCTTTCCAAACACATTATTTTCAATTTCCATAATCACTATTGAAGCAAAACTCACACACTCTTCATGATAAACCAAAACACTAATATTACCATTTGATGTATAATTAGTTGGAATGAATGATTGTATATCAATATAAGATTTCCTGTAATTTTTCAGATATCAGTTCAATACATAATTTAAATTTGGAACAACTTATATTATTTATTCACATTATGATCTATTCATGCTTTATCTCTATATTCATAGACACAGGGTACACCTCTTTGTACCCCCAAAACTAATTTTATGTCTTCAATATATTGCTCCCAGAAAAGGTGGTAGAAATACTCATGTCACCTGATCTACATAAACATTTTATCACAGTAATATTTGGAACTAAAAATGTGAAGGTCACACTTAAGACTGTACCGAAGCCAAAAGGGAAATTGTACATGGATTACTAAAACATCCATGTCCAGGTTGCCTAATGCTCTCAAATGTCAATCCTATTGGTGATGACATATTTGTTTCTTCATAGGATTATATATTGAAACTCAACCTTGTAGAAAATGTCTAATCCTATCACTCATTTTATACTTTGCATGATTTCATAATGTCTCTATTGATATCTGCTTTTCTACATATTTTCCCAAGCTCATCATAGTGACTCACTCTTCATATGTGCTGACATTAACATTCACCCTCTAACCAAAACCCTATTAGGAAAGAACTTTTGATACAAATCCTATACTCACTCTTCTTCCTAAACCTACTGACTATCTTCTTAATCCTACCTACTATCCCTTTTTGACTGGATGTTCTCTTCTACATTCAATCATCCAAGGTACAAGGTCCTATGCCATTTATTATTGAATTATCTGAGACATCTTTGCAGAACATAATTAAAAGCTAAGTATCCCAGTCAAGGGCCCAATGATTTCTGGCCTTCAAATCTTACCTAGATTTCTGTTTTTGTACATTTATTTAAACTCTATATTCTTATAAATATCGTAGGTACCCAATACCATTATTCATCGCACAGAATGATTCCTAACTGAAATCGAACCTGTTATTAACCCGAAACATACACTGTTCCCTCAATCTCATTTTACAGAAGAGCAGGGAAAGAGTTGTTCTTACAATACAGGAAATTAGGGTACCTTCCACCTGCGAGAACCTCAAAGGTCCATTCAGAAATGATACCTGGAGAAGATTTAGGCAGGTATAAAGGACCTGAGAGAGCAAAAGTCATCTTCCATGGCAAACAACCTGGTCAGGATGAAGGGATGTGTCTGAATCAGCCTCTCTCTTCTTATTGTAGAGAAGATGGACAATACCAGGCCTGGGTGAAGAGCTGTTCCCAGGTTCCTCTGGTTGATATACCATTCTAACTAGTGAAAGTGTCACAAGAAGTAGAGGCCGGCTCCATCTCATGGGACCCTTGGAAGCAACTCTTAGGACAAAGTGTTTGCCAAGGCAGTGACCTCATTCAGTTCCAAAGAAAGTGACATACCTCATTTCCTTGGTGATGGAACTCTCTGAACTTGGTATCCAAGAAGTCAGGCACCCAGAAGCAGTCCCAGTCCCAGTATCAGTGGGCTCACTTGGTTGGATTTAACAAGGACAGAGTCAGTCTTTTTTGGTACCTACTGATGTGAGGAAGGACAAATGGAGGAGAGCTCTGAAGAGGGACCTTTCCTGAGAAAGCAGGTAGTGGCTCACCACTTTTTCCTGACACCTTCACAGAGTTGGCCAAGGAAACCAGATCTGATAGAGGACAGGCCATTTTGGGAGAAGATAGTATGGCCCACAAGTCAGAGAACACTTTGGATAGTCACAGACCTACTTGAGGGAAGAAGGTGCCTTTGTGGGAGTGGGTGTGTGTTTGTGGTTCTGTCTCATGTTCTGAGAATAGGTAGGAAAGTCGGTTTTTTCCTTTGCAGTGGACTATTTCTAGTAAGTCTTTTGACCAGACTAGTGTTCCTATGTCCGTGTATTTCACTGTGTCCGTTGTTGTAGACATTTGAAAAGATAATGCATTAATATATGTCTAGTCTAGTATAAATCTTCCCATAATTCATCCTGGCCAATTAATGAATGGAATGCAACCTGTCTTATCCATGGGCAACACCTGCTTTCTACCTAAGTTCCTGTTTTCTTCCTGAATTCTGGCCATTCTCCAGAATTGGCTCATGGTTTTGTTTCCAAGATATGTACCACCTCCAAGCCCTGTCACATGGCCATGTACTGGATAGCTTAAGAGAATGGCGAGATTCTCAGAAAACTCAGATATCAGTGTGACCAGGAAAGTCTCAGTGGAGAGACCCTACTTTGGATCTTTTGCTTAACTATTGTTCTGTTGCCCTGAATGTCAAATATCAGTGTGACCAGGAAAGTCTCAGAGGAGAGACCCTACTTTGGATCTTTTGCTTAACTATTTTTCTGTTGCCCTGAATGTCTGGAAGGCCTTTGCCTCAGGCCACCCCTCTGTGAAGCCTGAGGAAAACAGTTTTGAAATGGAAATGAATGGGCATCATCTGTGGCTCTTTGCTTAATTGCTTTGGTAAGGGATGTGGCTGAATTAGCCTTTTGGTCTTATGTGTGGCTGTGACTTAGATTCTCAGCTCCTGATGGATCTAAAGAATGATCGCTTGTGTCCATCCAAAACCATAATTGCAAAAAGATCAGTCATTGTGGATGAAGTCACTTGCCTTCCTCTGTTAGATTCATGACCTCTATCAAGTGAGAATAGGGATTCTTTGGATGAAATGAGTTCTTCCAAGCCCTGCAGTGGTACTTGGGTTTTCACATGACTCCAAATGAAATAAAGAATCTATATCTGAAAATCAGTAGGGATCAAATTGGAGAAACAGAGCAGTATTAAAGGCATGCTTATTTTGTCACTCCTGGTTCACAGGAAGGGTGTCCAGGCCACCCTGACTTTAGGCAAATGAGGGTCAAGCGAGCTTATTTTGGAAACTGTCTTTGGCTGCGCCCCTCATAGAAACCTTCGCCAGAGGTGAGGATGAGTCTCTACATGGAAAAGGATTAGTGTCATGTGGAGGTGTTTTGGTTATAATTTTGGTCATTTGTGTGTCGGTTGGAAAAAATGACTGTGTCCACCTGGGCTTGAACTCTGGTGTGATTCCCCTTAGAGACTGAGTTGTGGAACTAAAGTCAGAGAAATATTGCCATGAATTTTGTTGGAATTTTAGTAGGCCATGCATGAGAGTCGCCATTGGAAACTGAGATCTAGGCCCAGGGTGGCTTTCCACAGAGCACTGGGAATCTCCGCCAGGATATAACATGATTTTATTATTAAAGACTTGGCAGGCTGAGTTGAGAGTCAAAACACACATGGGCCTCACCTTGTAGACCTCAATGGGCCTGGCTTTATGTGGCCTCTTTGGGCACTCTTTCAGAAGCCTTGCCTTTGAGAGTTCTTTAGAGCTTTCATTGAAATGAGCTTCCTCACCATTTAATGATTCCTGAATGAATTGAAACACACAGTGACTCCAACTTCATCTTTGAAAAATGGTTAGATAAATACCATGAAATTTTTGAAATTCCCATGACCAGGTGGCACTGGAAAACTTTTGGATGTCTTGTTGCTGATCATGAGTATACCAGACAGTACCTTGATTTACTGGGTTTCATGAAAATGGTTTAGAACAGAGATGCCAGTGAGTTGGATCCTGCTGAGTAGTGGCCCAGAGCAGTGGTGTGCAGGTGTTTGATAAAACATCAGTGGTAGGGCCATGAGGATCTACCATTGGATTCCAAATGGCTTGTGACTGACATGGTGTAGCCAGCAGACCCTTATATGTAAAGGAATCTTGTTATATGGAGAGGTTTCAGGGCAATGTTCTGAATCATGTTGCTATTGTCAAGGGGGCAAGCTACGTGGGATAAAATACTGTTTGGTGCATTCTCCTCCAGACCCTTCCCCCCACACCTGACAGAACTCCTCCAGTACTGTGTCCCATTTGAACTCGTATTTTGTGAAGCAAATACCAAACTCCCAGAGCAGCAGCAAAAACACCACGAAAATTAGAGGATGGCCAAATGGCTTCACAGTCCACACGAAGAGACAATTAGCCCTCAGAGGCCACAGTTTACCTACAAAAAGAGAATTCAGCACTGTTGCCTCATTTCATTGGAAAGTAAGTAACCATGTCATCCAGATCACATAGATGCAGACCCAGCTTTGATGGTCTCACTACAAAGTAAGCTAAAGCTCCTGACAACAGCATATATTTCAAGTGCTCAACCTCAGAGGCAGATCCTCAAAAATATTTAGGCCAGCAGAGCTCGAGGTTTGTGGAGTGTTTACCCTGTCCATTACTTTTAGAAACTCCTCTACCAACTCCAATGATGTGAAATCGGGAGCATTTTCCAATCCAGATAGGTATTCACAAATTTTTTAACTCTTCTCCTCTAATTGTGTTTTTCTTGAGGCGAAGGTAATGTCAAGGCATTGTTCTGGATGAGAGTGGAAAGATTTTTCTGTAGCATATGTTTGCATACACATTGGATTCAATTTCCTGTTTTCCATTCAAAATACTGAATCCCTGACACTAACCCATACCCTACCAGACTCTGACTACTAATCCTAATATGATGGAGAAAAATAACCCAAACAGAATAGAAATACAAGTAGTTCAGAGGAGGCACGGTGTATAGTTGGAATTCCCTTCTGCATGATACAGAGTAGGAGTTATTAATCTAGTCAATTGTTTGTTGAAATAGTTCTCCATGTATTTTTTTTAATTAATTTTTATTGTAGGTTGTTCAAAACATTACATAGTTCTTGATATATCATATTTCACACTTTGATTCAAGTGGGATATGAACTCCCATTTTTACCCCATATACAGATTGCAGAATCACTTCAGTTGCACAACCATTGATTTACATATTGCCATTCTGGAGTCTGTTGTATTCTGCTGCCTTTCCTATCCTCTACTATCCCCCCTCTCCCCCACCCCTCCCTTTTTCTCTCTCTACCCCCTCTACTGTAATTCATTTCTCCCCCTTATATTTTCCCTCCTTTCCCCTCACTTCCTCTTGTATGTAATTTTGTATACCCCTGAGGGTCTCCTTCCATTTACATGCAATTTCCCTTCTCTCTCCCTTTCCCTCCCACCTCTCATCCCTGTTTAATGTTAATCTTCTTCTCATGCTCTTCTTCCCTACTCTGTTCTTAGTTACTCTCATTATATCAAAGAAGACATTTGGCATTTGTTTTTAAGGGATTGGCTAGCTTCACTTAGCATAATCTGCTCTAATGCCATCCATTTCCCTCCAAATTCTATGATTTTGTCATTTCTTAATGCAGAGTAATACTCCATTGTGTATAAATGCCACATTTTTTTTATCCATTCGTCTATTGAAGGGCATCTAGGTTGGTTCCACAGTCTTGCTATTGTGAATTGTGCTGCTATGAACATGGATGTAGCAGTGTCCCTATAGTGTGCTCTTTTTAGGTCTTTAGGGAATAGACCGAGTAGTGGAATAGCTGGATCAAATGGTGGTTCCATTCCGAGCTTTCCAAGAAATCTCCATACTGCTTTCCAAATTGGCCGCACCAATTTGCAGTCCCACCAGCAATGTACAAGAGTACCCTTTTCCCCACATCCTCGCCAGCACTTGTTGCTGTTTGACTTCCTAATGGCTGCCAATCTTACTGGAGTGAGATGGTATCTTAGGGTGGTTTTGATTTGCATTTCTCTGACTGCTAGAGATGGTGAGCATTTTTTCATATACTTGTTGATTGATTGTATGTCCTCCTCTGAGAAATTTCTGTTCAGGTCCTTGGCCCATTTGTTGATTGGGTTATTCGTTATCTCATTGTCTAATTTTTTTAGTTCTTTGTATATTCTGGATATTAGGGCTCTGTCTGAAGTGTGAGGAGTAAAGATTTGTTCCCAGGACGTAGGCTCCCTATTTACCTCTCTTATTGTTTCTTTTGCTGAGAAAAAACTTTTTAGTTTGAGTAAGTCCCATTTGTTGATTCTAGTTATTAACTGTTGTGCTATGGGTGTCCTATTGAGGAATTTGGAGCCCGACCCCACAGTATGTAGATCATAGCCAACTTTTTCTTCTATCAGACGCCATGTCTCTGATTTGATATCAAGTTCCTTGATCCACTTTGAGTTAACTTTTGTGCATGGCGAGAGAAAGGGATTCAGTTTCATTTTGTTGCATATGGATTTCCAGTTTTCCCAACACCATTTGTTGAAGATGCTAAAGTTAACAAACATGTGAATTCCTGTCTCCCTTTCTCTGTAGCCTATTCAGCATGTGTATTTTAATATGGACATATACAATCCTACCTGGTACCACACATTTGTTCTTGTGATTTGGCTTACTTGGCAGATACAAATTGTGAGACGAGATCACTCCTACTAAACCCTGTTGGTACTGAATATTGAAACAATGGGTGAGCTTCCTAGTTGAACAACATTATACATAAATCCATGTTCAGTAAAATGAATATTTTTGGATCTGTGGATGATATATATTTTATGATGAATTTTGATTGACATATATTGCTACTTTTTTTGTCTGTGTGTACTCTCCAGATTTTTCTAAATATGAAATATATGTGTCTTATGTACACTCCCTAAATTCATTCATGTTCATGTATGTAGATTTATAATCAACTATTCACAAGATTATTCTCAGAAATATTCATCCACCTGAAATTTGCCTAATGCTCTGAAATGTCAATCCTATTGGTGACTACATATTTGTTTCTTCATAAATTATGTATTCAAACTCAACCCTGTTCAAAATGTCTAATCCTATCACTCACTTTATACCTTGCCTTATTTTGTAATGTCTCTATTTATATCTGCTTTACTTCATGTTTTCCCAAGTTCATCATTGTGACTGACTCTTCACCTGTGCTGACTTTAACAATCACTCTGTAACCGAAACCCTGTAGCTAACGAACTTTTGTTCCAAATCCTATACTCACACTTCTTCCTAAACGTACTATCTTCCTATTTCTATCAACAATCCCTTTTTGACTGGATGTTCTCTTCTACTTTCAATCATTATAGTAAATGTTGGGCGAGCTTCGCAGGAGGAAACCACCAACAGACTATCTCATGCAACAGCAAAGGGTTTATTGAGTGTCCAGCATGCTGGTTCTCAGAGCTCACTTGAATAGAGCAGATAGCCCTGAGAATCTCTTAAGTAGAGCTTATATACTTTACCTGGAGAGGGCAGGGAGGGAAGTTTATTGATGGATCAGGGCGAGTGGGCGATTTGCGTGCAACTGGGTGAGGGGGCACATTCTGCAGTTGGGCAGTTGGGGACAGCACATACTGGGAACAAGATTTGCAAGCATTTCTCAAGATTTCAACAGTGTTTTGTTAAGCATACAGAAAAACAGGAAGTGACAAGTACCTATTTTATTAACCTTTTATTCCCCACTTCTTCTTCTGGCTACTTTTAATCATAAAAATGATCATTGGGGGGTGTCACATTCTATGTATACTAGTGGGGTATTACCATAAGTTTAACTCGTCCAATTTGATCCTGGAGAAAAGAAATTACACGGATGAGAAAACAGGGTTTAATAGTTAGCAATAATATGAGGATTATTATTGGACCGGCCAGGGTTGATAAAAACGTAGTTAACCAGGAAGACTGTGTGAACCAAGACTCAAACCACCTTTTTTGGGCCTCTCTATCTCTTTGATGCTTTTCAAGGAATCTTTTTAATTTACTCTTAGATTTTATTACAACTCCAGTATGCTCGGCATACAAACAACTTTCTTCTCTCAATGCAGCACAGAGGCCCCTTCTCTCATGACAAGGAGGTCCAACCCTCGAGTGGTCTGAAAAACAACTTCAGAGAGAGAGGTAAAAGACTCATGCAAAGCTCTGATGGAGGTTTCTAATATCTTAGTTTTGGTCTATTGCTGTCATTTGTTGGGTCATTTGTTGAGTCCCATGGACAAAGGCAGTGGTTCCCGTGGCCACCAGTGCAGCAATTTCTATTCCTAATATGATGGCTAAGTTGAGGGATATATATTTTCAGTGGAACCGGGTTGAATTCCCCCCTATTTGATCTTCAAATGAACCTGCATTGTGATAGAGCACTCTGGGAAACATCTGCACGATTACACAATTAATCACATCTGTTGACCATTTCATGAAAACATTAACAATGTTTAAGTATATAGAATCATGCTGTAGTAGGGACGGACAAGGCAACTCACCTAAGATAGCACTGAAGACAGGGAAACAGTCCTATTTGGTGGCAACCAGATTCAGAGGGCATTGATTCTGTTGTAATCAAGTAATCCTCTGAAACCCAAGTTTAGGTAGTTTCAGAATTTTGTACCCAACATGTAATGGAAGGGGCTCAGAAGTTCACAGTCTGCAGAAGTTGAAAAAAGCAGTTTTGTTTCTGTTTTTTCCTCGGTTCTGGGAAAGTTAACTTTTCAAGGACACCTGGGAGGGAAAGAGCTTTTCTTCCCTTTCTTATTTTCCCATTGCCAGCTGTTACCACGGAGCCCAGTTGCTAACTTCGTTAACTTAGAAATGTAGCCATCTCTGTGAAGCCCCATGTCAAGGCCAGAGGCCTTGTTCACATATTTTTGTGAAAAACTAGTAAGGGGGTGTCTTGATTAGGAGTGCTAATTTTTTTAGCCAGTGGCCAAGTAGAACAGGGCAACATGAAAATAGGAAGTTTAACTACATTGAACTTTTTTATAGGGACTCTTTTGCTGAAAGTCCTAAAGTCAGCCATGGTGAAGACTTCTGGAGGTCAGTTAAAGACTTTTCTGTGGGCCTGGTACAGAGGGGTAAGACGGAGAAGGTGGGGCTGAGAGCAGCTCAGAGTATCTGAGAATGAGAAAAGAGAGATGTAAAAAAATAATTGGAAAGTGGTTTGGAATTTTCTTAGCAACAAATATTTGAGCAGTAGAACAGGTAGAGCAAAGAAGAAGATGGTTGTGAGTATCCCAAAACACATGTTAGGGACTTTAAATTCTTAGTAAACTGTTTTCAGTGATGACAAAGCAACTTTAAAGGCCATTTTCATTACATCTTGGATATGGGTCTGAGGGCTCTCCTCAGCTGGTTTGAGCTTTGAGTTAGTTGGTAAGAGGACCTGGTGGGACCTGGTGCGGGCACTGACAGCAGAAGAGAGGAGTGAGTGGGTGGAGGAGTACCTCAGTACCTGCTACGTCAGCAAGGGGGCAATTGTCTGAGAACCAGCAGAGATATGGGTTTTTGATCTAATAATTGTAGTGGAGAAATCAGGTTGCTGAGGTGGGAGTGACAGCAGAGACTCTGGAGCAGAAGGCTGAAGGTGAGGATCAATTGGATAAGCATAGTTCAGGATGTGAGCAAAGAAGGGAAAAGGCCTCTACATAGTGGAATCTCCTTTTACCCTTTTGAGCACCAGCAGATGTTAAAAAGGTCACACAGGATTTGAGGATCTAGAGTCCCCTCTGGTTGCCATCAGTTTTTGTTTTCTAATTCGTAATATGGCCAATGCTGTGTACTGAATTTAATGCGGAGTTTGGGTTCCATCAGGCAGCCCCTGTATGCTCACATCCCCATGACTTACAGAAGAAGTCGGCTTTTCCCCCACACAGCCATGGCTGTTTATGGCTTTGACAGTCGGTCAGGTAAACACAGTAATCTAGGCTAGCCAACCTGCATCTGGCTCGTGTGTCCCTACATCCATAATGTTTGTTTCCATTATCTATGGTAAGGAAGGATTTAATGGAATTTTAGTGGGATCCTCTTCATCAGGGATATCCCATTAGGAAAGACCTATAGCCAGCTGACAAATGTCTGGGTGGAGAGATGGTCACCAGGTCCCTAAGTGGGCTGTATGCGAGATAGATTATACTTCTTTTCCAGTAGAATTTGTGATCAGCCAACGCTGCTGAACGGGCTGATGAGGGTTAGGACTACTTGTGGCCGAGGGGAGAGTCTATAGGCTTATCCACATGGTGAATATGCAATTTGAAAGTGTTACCAGTCTTTTCCAGTTTCCAGCCAGAGTGTGGACAGGGCGCAGGCTTGAGATGAGAGGCAAGGATCCAGGAAGTGATTCCGTCTACCTTTACCACTGTAGATGTTTTAAGTACCACCTGGTATGGTCCTTTCCAGTGGGGTTCCAGGGATGACACCTGATATCATGTTACGTAGATGAATCTCTTACTTGATATCGATGTGGAGTCCCCTCGTCCCCAGTTTGGTAGGCAGTGGCCAGCTTTTTCCACAGGTATCACTGAGATCTTTCAAGAGCTTTAAGTCTGTCAAGCAAGGGGGTGTGAAAGGGATCGTTAGGTCTTAGAGTTGGGCTTTGGTCCATTACTGGAGGAGAGGCACCCTAGATATTCACAGGGGGTGTGGTTACTCAAAGAAACAGAGGGCGTATTTCTTGCACGAAACATTGGATAAGGCATGAGCATAGTCCAATCATTTATGCTGGTCTCTAAGCTTAATTTTGTTGAGGTCTCTTTAATGGTTCTATTCATTCTTTCTACCTGTCCTGAACTCTAGGGTCTGTAAGCACAATAAAACTTCCAATAAATCCCCAGGTTCCTGGCTAACCCCTTACTTACTTGGGCCATGAACGCCGGTGCATTATCAGACCGTATTACCTTTGGCAGGCCGTATCTTTGAAAAATGTCTTTCAGGATCTGCTTGACCACCATTTGCACTGTTTCTTTTTTTTTTCTTTTAGTGGGGAAGGCTTCAATCCATCCTAAAAATGTTTCTGCAAAGACTAGAAGATATTTATGTCCATACCTTGCTGGCTTAATTTCAGTAAAGTCAACTGCCCAGAATTGTCCTGGTCTGGTTCCTCGTAGGTGCTTTCCTGCAGGAAGCTTGGAAGGGTAAGCATTTACCAATTGATGGACTCGACAGGCTTTTTTTACCCATTTAGTTATTTCTTTTTGCTGTGAGTCAGTTAGAGGGAAACTCTGTTCTTGATACTTCAGAAATACCTGCAGTTTCTTTGAACCAAGGTGAGTGAGTTGACATATTTAGAGCTGTGACTATAGGAGTTTTTAGTGAAGGATTTAGAAATTCCACTTGGGGGCCTTCAGGGCTAAAAGTTATTTTGGCCCGGTACTTGGTGAGCAGATCTCTGCCCATCAATGGGGCTAGGAATTCTGGGATTACTAGGAAGGAGTGATGGATTTTTCCTTTCCCCAGGTCCATGATCCTCTTAGTTGTCCAAGCCCGATATTTACTGTCATTAGCCCCTTGAACTAGAGACCTTTTATTTGATAGAGGGCCCAATGTGACACTAGGGATGAGTATATTTCCCCTTTATCCACTTCAAAGATTACTGGGGTCCCCTCCACTTCAAAAGTTACCCTGAACTCGGGGAGGAGATCTGAGCCCCGACTTTCATAGTCATCCTCCAGAGTCAGAATGGCTGACTGGCTTGGCTGTCCCTCTCTAGTGCACTCTTTGGCCGAGTGTCCTTTTTTTTGTACAATAGGTACATTGATCTGAGGCCAGGGGTGGCCTCTGGCATGGGACCAGGTATCCCTTCCTGTCTCCCTGTTTCTTAATTTCTGGCCCTTTTGTTGTTGTGACCAGGACCTTAGTCAACGCCTTATTCTGTCTGTTGTTTCTTTTATCCTCACTTTGCTTCATTCTCTTCCTCAGTTTCTCTCTTAAGGTATATTTTCTTGGCTTCTCTGACTAAATCTCTCAAAGTCATATCTTGTAATCCATCTAAGCATTGTAACTTTCTTTTAATATCCAGGGCAGCTTGCCCAATAAAGGCCATCATGACAGATGCCTTTTGATCCTCTGCCTGAGGATCGAAAGGAGTATATCTCCTACTTGCCTCCATAATTCTCTCTAGAAACATAGAGGGAGATTCATCAGGCCTTTGAATAATCTCTATTACCTTGGCCAAATTAGTTGGTCGCCTAGTGGCCACTCGGATGCCTACTATTAGAACCTGGCGATAAGTGGACAGATGCTTTCTAACTTCAATGGTGTTGGTGTCCCAGTTGGGTTGTTTCAAAGGAAAACCAGCTTTGATTAAGTTGGGAAGATGTATCACTCTCCAATCTGGTCGGAGGACATTTTTTTATAGCTTCCAGGAAGATTCTCTTTTGTTCCTCTGTCGTGAAGAGAGTCCCTAGGAATTGTTGACAGTCATCCCAAGTAGGCAAATGTGAAAATATCAATGACTCAACCAGACCTGTGAGCCCTGTGGGGTCCTCGGAAAAAGGGGGATTGTTATATTTCCAGTTATATAGGTCGGAAGAGGAGAAAGGCCAATATTTGTAGGCTTGCATTTTCCCCCCATGGCCTTCGTCAGTCAATGGTCTGTAGAGACATAGTGGGAGCATCACAGGAGTTCCAGGGTTTTCAATCATTCACCACCATCAAGTTTCCTTAGCTGGGCTAGCTTCCTCCTGCGGAGGAGGGGCTGTGTGTGCTGCGGGGGAGTTATCTGGAGGGCGCTGGGCCAGCTAGATTCCTCCAGTGGTAGAGAGGCTGAGTCAGCTGCAGGGGAATCACTTAGAGGGTGTTGGTGGTTGGGGGACGAAGGCAGGGTATAATAAGGGGGAAGAGAGTCCAGAAGAGTCAAATCTTTTGACTCAGGGATTACAAAGGGTGGAGGAGGAGGAGGAGCAGAGGGTTTGAGAGATCATGGGGGAAGGAGTAGGAGCAGGGGAAGGGTCAAAGAAAGGCTTCACCCATTGAGGAGGAGATTTGCAGAGGTCCAGCCAAGTTAAGATATATGGCTGTTGATCCGGATGGCTATGTGTGCCCGGGTAAAAGACAATATCTCTGACTTCTTAAATTAGTGGGAAGTAGAAAGATCCTTCTAGGGGCCATCCAAATTCAAAGGTGGGTCATTCTGAGGCACAGAGATTCTGAAAGGTCCAGCATTTAACTAAAAAAGAAAGATTCTGAGCCCTTAAGCGGACTTTGGTCCAGTGATCAAGGGTCAGGGACAGGGGCATTGAAGTGCTGTGTCCCATAATGAAAGATACACAAAGAGTGAATGCAAGACACACGACACAGACAAGACAAGACAATAAAGACATTCAATGGACATCCAAAACTGAGACCAGGACTGAGTAGCCAGCAAAACCCAATGGGCTGGCAATTCCGAATCAGATACAAAATATTACTGAGTCGAGGAGACTATTGTTCCTCGATTTCCCGAGTCTTTGGGAAGTTCCCCAGGGATGTGGCCTGTGGCTCTGTGACACGTCTGTCAGCCACCATCAGAGAGAACTCACACTCTTCATCGACAGCCATTTTGCCCAGCACTAACCTTAACACTGAAACAAGAAAGAGGCACCTTACTTAACCCAAGAGGAACCCGTTAGGGTCTTTTGTCCGCCGCTGCCAAAACTCGGTGGAATCTCCATATGTAAAGGTCGGGTGAGCATGGAAGGAAGAGACCACTAACAGACTGTCTTATCCAACAGCAAAGGGTTTATTCTGGGTCCAGCATGCTGGGGCTCGGAGCTCACTTGAATAGAGCAGAGAGCCCTGAGAACAGTTTAAGCAGAACATATATATTTTCCTTGGAGAGGGCAGGGAGGGAAGTATACTGATGGGTCAGGGCGAGTGGTCGGTTTGCATGCAACCGGGTGAGGGAGTACATTCTACACTTTGGCAGTTGGGGACAGCGCATTCTGGGAACAAGATTAGCAAACAGTTCTCAAGATTTCAACAGTGTTTTGTTAAGCATACAGAAAAACAGTAAGTGACAAGTACCTATTTTATTAACCTTTCACTACCGACTATCCTTTTTGACTGGATGTTCTTTTCTACATTCTATGATCCAAAGTACAAGCTCCTATGCCATTGTATATCAATTTTTTTCAAAGCTAAGTATCCCAATCAAGGGCCCAGTGCCCTTCTGGGCTTCAAATGTTACTTAGATTTCTGTTTTTATACATATATTTCACCTATATATTTTTATACATATTGCAGGTTCCCAATACCATTATTTATTCAGCATAATGATTCCTAACCCAAATCAAACATGTTATTAACCCTAACCATACATGGTTACCTCAATCTAACGTTACAGAAGAGCAGGGACAGAGTTGGTGTTACAATACAGGAATATAGGGAATCTTCCACCTGCTGATAACCTCAAAGGTCCATGCAGATATAATCTCTGGAGAAGATGTAGGCAACTCTGAAGGACCTGAGAGTGCAAAAGTCATCTTCCATGGAAAACAACCTGGTCAGGGTGAAGGGTTCTGTCTGAATCAGCCTCTCCATTCTTAATGTAGAGAAGATGGACCAAATGATACCTGTGTGGAGAGCTGCTCCTGGGTGCCTATGGGTGATATACCATTCTAACTTGTGAAAGGGTCACAGGAAGCAGGGGCAGCCTCCATCTCATGGGAAGCTTGGAAGCAACTCTTAGCACAGATTGGTTGCCAAGGCAGTGAACTCATGCAGTTCCTGACGGAAGTGACCTCACCTCACTTCCTTGGTGATGGAACTCTGTGAACTTGCGATCCAGGAAGCCAGTCAAACATTGACAGCCCCAGTCCCAGTCTCAGTGGTTTTACTTTTTGAATTTCCCAAGGACAGAGTCAGTCTTTCTTGGTACCTATTGATGTTAGGATGGCCAAATGGCAGGAAAACTCTGAAGAGGGGCCTTTCCTGAGAAAACAGGTAGTGGCTCACTGCTGGCTCCTGACAACTTCAGAGACTTGGCAAAGGACACAAAATCTGAGACAGGACAGGCCATTTTGGGGGAACCTAGAATGGCCCACAGTCAGAGGACACTCCAAATAGTCACAACCTACTTGGAGGAAAGAGGTGCCTTTGTGGGTGTGGGTGTGGGTTTGTGGTTTTGGCTCATGTTCTGAGAAGAGGTAGGAAATGAGGTTTGTTTGGTTTGGGGGGAATTGTTTCTAGTAAGTCATTTGACAATGCGAGTGTTTCTGTGTCGCTGTATCCCACTGTGTCCGTGATTGTAGATATTAGAAAAGAGAAAGCATCAATGGATGTGTCCTGTCTTTTAGAAAGCTTACCAGCATTCATGCTGCCCAATTTATAAATAGAATGCGGCTTGCCATAATGATGGGCAACACCTACGATCTTCCTAAGTTCCTGTTTTCTTCCAGAAATCTGGTCACTCTCCATAATAGGCTTATGGTTTTGTATCCAAGATATGTACCACCTCCATGCTCTGTGACATGGCCATGTACTGAATACCTGAAGTGAATGGCGAGCATCTCAGAAAACTCACATACCAGTGTGACCTGTAAAGTCTCATTGGAGAAACCCTGCTTTGGGCCTTTTGCTTACCTATTGTTCTGTTTCCCTGAATGTCAGGAAGGTCTTTGCCTAAGTAAAACGCTTTGTGAAGTCTGAAGAAAACTTTTTCAAATAAAAAAGAATGGGCATCAGCTGTGGCTCTTTGCTTAATTGCTTTGCAAAGAGATGTGTCTGAATCAGCGTCTTGGCCCTGTGTTAGGCTGTAGCTTAGATTCTCAGCAACTGATGGATCTAAAGAAAGATCCCATGTGTGCATCCAAAACCAAAATAGCAAAAGAGCAGTCATTGTGGATGAAGTCTTTCGCCTTCCTCTGTAAGGTTTCTGACATCAATCAAGTGAGAATAGGGATCCTTTAGGTCAAATGAGTTCTACAATTCCCTGCAGAGGCTAGCACATAGGTGGTTGGGTTTTCTCATGACTCCAATTCACATAAAGAATCTAAACCCCACAGTCAGTAGGTCTCAAATTTGAGAAGTGGATCAGTATTAACGGCAGGCCTATTTGATCACTCCTGGTTCACAGGAAGGGTGTCCAGGTCACTCAGAATTTAGGTAAATGAGGGGCAAGAAAGCGTATTTTGGACACTGTCTTGGGCTGCATTCCTCATGGAAATCTACAGTCAGAGGTTATGATGAGTGTCTATATGGAAGAAGGTGAGGGCCATGTGGGAGTGTTTTGGTATTAATTGTGGTTATTTTTGTGGCAGTTGAAAGGGATGACTGAGTCCACCTGAGTTTGAACTCTGGTGTGATTCCCTTAGAGACTGAGTACAGGAACTGAACTTAGAGAAGTATTGCCATGAATTGAGTTGGGATTTTAGAAGGCCAAGCATGAGAGTCACCCTTGGAAACTGAGATCTAGGCCCAGGGTGGCTTTCCAGAGACCACTGGGAATCTCAGGCTTGATATCACATGATTTTATTCTTAACGACTTGGCAGTCTTAGTTGAGAGTCAAAAAACACATGGACGTTACATTGTAGACCTCAATGGGCCTGGATTTATGTGACCCTTTGGCCAATCTTTGGGAAACCTTGCCTGTGAGAGTTCTCCAGAACTTCATTTGAAATGAACTTCCACAACATTTAATGGTCCCTGAATGAATTGAAACCCACATGCTGCCAACTTCATCCTTGAAAAATTGCTAGATAAATACCATGAAATTTTTGAAATTCCCATGACCAGATGGCACTGGAGAAACTTTGGTTGTCCTGTTGCTGAACATAATTATGCAGGACAGTGACTTGATAGACTGAGTTTCATGAAAATGGTGTATAACAGAGATTCCAGGAAGTTGGACCCTGCTGAGTAGTGGGCCTAGTGCAGTGATGGGCAGGTGTGTGATAAAAAAACATCTGTGGTGGGGCCATGTGGATCTGCCATTGGCTTCCAATTGGCTTGTGACTGACATGATGCATCCAGCAGACGCTTCTATGTAAAGGTATCTTGTTATATGGAGAGGTTTCAGGCCAATGTTCAGAATCCGGTTGCTATGGTCAAGGAGGCAAGCTATGTGGAATAGAAGCCTGGTTGGTACATTCTTCTGCAGACCCTGACTCACCACAGGTGACAGAACTCCCTCCAGCACTTTGTCCCAGGTGAATTCCTTGTAATTCGTGAAGCAAATACGAAACTCCCAGTGCAGCAGCAAGCAACACCAGGAAAACTGGAGGATGACCAAATGGCTTCAGAGTCCACAAGAGTAGACAATTAGCCCCCAGTAGCCACAGTTTACCTACAAACAGAAAATTAAATACAGCTTCCTCATGTTTATTGGAAAATAAGAAATCATGTATTCCAGGTCACATAGAAGTATACCCAGATTTGATGGTCTCACTACAAAGGAAGCTGAATATCCTGACTACAACATATATTTCAAGTGCCCAACCTCAGAGGCAGTTCCTCAAGAAGTCTTTAGTCCAGCAGAGCTCCATGTTTGTGGAGTGTTTACCCTGTCCCTTACTTTTGGAATCTCCTCTACCACCTCCAAGTTTGTGAACTCGTGAGCATATTTGATTCCAGATATGTATTCACAGATTTTCTAACTCTTCTCCTCTAATTGTGTCTAACTTGGGGCCAAGGTAATCTCAAGGCATTGTTATGGATGAGAGTGGGAAGATACTTTTGTAGCATATATTTGCATAAACATTGGAATCATTTTCCAAATTTTCATTCAAAATACTGAATCCCTGACACAAACCCATGCCAACTAGACTCTGACTACTAATTCTAATATGATGGAGAAAATTAACCCAAACAGAATAGAAATACAAGCAGTTCAGAGGAGGAATGGTGTATCATTGGAATTGCCTTTTGCATTATATAGGGTAGGAGTTATAAATCTAGTCAATTTTTTGTTGAAATGGTTCTCCATGTGTTTTTAAAGTTAACAAATATGTGAATTCCTGTCTACCATTCTCTGTATCCTATTCAGCACATGTATTTTTATATGCACATATAGAATCCTACCTGGTACCACACGTACATTCTTGTGAGGTGGCTGACTTGGCAGACACAAATTGTGAGAAGAGATCACTCCTCCTAAACGCTGTTGAAACTGAAAATTCAAACTATTGATGAGCTTCCTAGTACAATAAAATTATACATGAATCCATGTTCAGTAAAACAAATTTATTTGGATCTGTGGATGACATATATTTCGTGGTGAATTTCAATTGGCATATATTGCTACTTTTTAATGTCTGTTTGTGTGCGTGCGTGTGTGTGTGTGTGTGTGTGTGTGTATGTTTATATATATATACACACACACTCTACAGATTTTTCAAAATATGAAATATATGTGTCTTATTATACACTCCGTAAATTCATTCATATTCATGTATGTGGATTAATAATCAACTTTTCACAAGATTATTCTGAGAAATATTCATCCACCTGAACTACATATTTGATTCCTATTACTGAAAACTAACAGTAAATGGTGCATACAAATCCTAATATTTCTGCAGTAACTGACACAGTTTTATATCAATGCAAGTAGATTCCTATGGGACGTGATGTGTATTTTGTCATTCATTTTTATTCAATACTGGTACATTTCTTTTTCTTCAGTTAATGCACATGATAGGATATATATTTAATCCACTAGTTCAGAAATTTATAGGCATTTTGTTTTACTTTTCATCACTTCCTAATTCAGAAAACATGTTTTCCACAGGGTTTCATGACTGGTCTTTTCATGAGACTTCTTTCACAAAATGCAAAGGTCACACTTATGTTTGTACCGAAGTCTAAATGGAAAGTGAGTATGGATTACTAAAAACATCTATGTCCAGGTTGCCCAATGCTATCAAATGTCAATTTTATTGGTGACTACATATTTGTTTCTTCCTAAGATTATATATTCAACCTCAACACTGTTGAAAATGCCTGATCCTATCACGTACTTTATACTTTGCCTGATTTCCTAATGTCTCTATTGATATATGGTTTCCTACATACTTTCCAGAGTTCATCAATGTGACTGGCTCTTCACATGTGTTGATATTTACATTCCTTCTCTACCCGAAACCCTACTGTTATAGAACGTTTGGTTCAAATCCTATACTCACTCTGCTTTCTAAACCTATGAATATCTTCCTAATCCTACTGACTATCCTTCTGACTGGATGTTCTTTTTGACATTCAATCATCCAAGGTACAAGGTCCTATGCCATTGTATATCAATTTATCTGAGACATCTGTGCAGAATATAATTCAAAGCTGAGTATTTCAATCAAGGGCCCAATGCACTTCTGGGCATCAAATCTTACCTAGATTTCTGTGTTCATACTTATATTTCACCTATATATTCTTGTAAATATCGCAGGTTCCCAAAACCATTATTCATTGCACAGAATGATTCCTAAGCCAAATCAAACTTGTTATTAACCCTAAGCATACACTGTTCCATCAATCTATCTTTACAGTAGAGCAGGGACAGAGTTGGTCTTACAATACAGGTATGTAGGGGATCTTCCACCTGCTGAAATCCTCAAAGGTCCATGCAGAAATGATCCCTGGAGAAGACTTAGGCAGCTATGAAGGACCTGAGAGCACAAAATCATCTTCCATGGCAAAAAAACCGGTCAGGATGAAGTATTGTGTCTGAATCAGTCGCTCTGTTCTTAATGTAGAGAAGATGGACAAAACCAGGCCTGTGTGGAGAGCTGTTCCATGGTGCCTGTGGTTGATATACCATTCTAACTTATGACTGAGTCAGAGAAAGTAGGGGCAGCCTCCATCTCATGGGACCCTTGTAAACAACAGTTAGGACAAAGTGGTTGCCAAGGTATTGACCTCATTCAGTTCCTGAAGGAAGTGACCTACCTCACTTCCTTGGTGATGGAACTCTCTGAACTTGGGATCCAGGAAGCCAGCCACCCAGAGCCAGTGCCAGTCCCATTCCCAGTGGGCACACTTGTTTGAATTTTCCAAGGACAGAGTCAGTCTTTCTTGGTACCTCCTGATGTGAGGATGACCAAATGCTAGGAGAACTCTGAAGAGGGGCCTTTCCTGAGGAAGCAGGTAGTGGCTCATTGCTGGCTCCTGACAACTTAACAGAGTTGGCAAAAGGGACCTGATCTGATAAAGGAAAGGCCATTTTGAGGGAACATAGTATGGTCCACCAGTCAGAGGACACTCCGGATAGTCACAGACCTTGTTGTGGGAATGAGGTGCCTTAGTGGGTGTGGGTGTGAGTTCGTGGTTTTGTCTCATGTTCTGAGAATAGGTAGCAAAGGTTGTTTGTTTGGTTTGGAGTCGACTGTTTCTAGTAAGTCGTTTGAGAAGGCGAGTTTTTCTATGTCTGTGTATCCACTGTGTCCGTGGTTGTAGTTATTAGAAAAGCGAATACATCAATGGAGGTGTCCTGACTAGTAGGAAGCTTCCAGGCATTTATTCTGCCCTTTTTATGAATGGACTGTGGCTTACCTTATGGATAGACAACACCTACTATCTTCCTAAGTTCCTGTTCACCTCCTGATTTCTGGCCTCTCTCCAGAATAGGCTCATGGTTTTGTGTCCAAGATATGTACCACCTCCAAACTCTGTGACATAGCCATGTACTGGATAGCTGAAGGGAATGGGAACATCTCAGAAACCTCAGAGATCAGTGTAACCAGAAAAGTCTCAGTGGAGAAACCCTGCTTTGGGCAATTTGCTTACCTATGGTTCCCTTGCCCTGAATGTTAGGAATGTCTTTGCCTCAGGCCACCCCTTTGTGGAGCCTGAAGAAAACAGTTTTCAAATTGAAATGAATGGGCATCACCTGTGGCTCTTTGCTTAATTACTTTGGAAAGGGATGTGTCTGAATCAGCCTCTTGGCCCTGTGTGAGGTTGTGGCTTTGATTCTCAGAACCTGATAGATCTAAAGAAAAATCCCATGTGTGATGCAAAACCAAAATTGCCAAAAGAGCAGTCATTGCTGATGAAGTCTTTCGCCTCCCTCTGTAAGTTTCCTGACCTCTATCAAGTGAGAATAGGGAAGATACACCAAGTCAATTGATGGCTCCTATTGGAAAAATTCTATCACTGATGACAGCATCAGCATAAGTACCCCAACACTGCCACAATTCGCTGCACCAGCAGATAGTTCACAATGCATACAAGTGAGTTCACAATGCATACAAGTGATACATAATCCAGGCAAGTTCTACAAGCAGTTCAGTGATGGCTATTGCAGAATCTGTAGATTGATTTTATCTTTGTCTTCACCGGCACTGGGATGAAGATAGGAATTCTGGCAATAATGGCTAAAGAAAAAATTCTGTAACATTCCTGAAGGCACTAAAAGAAAACAATTTTCTTAACAATTTACGTTATCTTGAAGAGAATAATTAAATATAATGAAAAGGAAAAGTGAAAGGAAACAAACACGTCTGTTAACCTCCTATTTTTTCACATATTAAAACAATCCTGAACAGTTGTTTACCCAATTTAAATTAAACAATTTAATTCACGTGAATAAAAAAAAATGGGTATATTATTTCATTAGCACTCATCATATGTGATATATGGACATACGCACATTCAAATATATAACACAAAACACAAGTGTGCACACATAATAAATACATACAACACATAATATAATAGTAAAGGCCTTATAAAATTTTACATGTGAAATCATCATTGCAATGTTTAAAAACTCTACAGTCAAAAAATAGAACTGATAAGCAAAACATTAACCTAGGTCTGTATGAGCTCAAAAAAACAAAAGAGAACTTCATGATTTGAGAAAGGGCAATAATAAAATAGATATTGAAAAAAGCATCCCTGTTCTGTCGCAGATGTAAGGATAGCCAAACTGGAGTTTTGGATATCAGCTGTTATGGATTTGAGCCAAATCATCTTATTTTGGTCTATCGAAATCGCTTCAGTTAATCTCTCTGGAATCCAAATCGGCTGCTGTTCTCCCTGTGGAAACACATAAACAGACCCCCGACTCCAGGCAATCACTGGGTCGGGATCTTAGTTAATCTCTCTGGAATCCAAATCGGCTGCTGTTCTTCCTGTGGAAACCCACAAACAGACCTCCAACTCCAGAAAATTAATGGGTCAGGACCTTTCCATTGTCCTGTTAGAATATCCTTCCAAAGTACCTCGGGCTTATACACATTTTTTGGACACTTATGCCTTTCTGCAGCACTAAGTCCTGAAAATCCAAATTTAAAAAGTTTAGAGTAAAAAGGATTATTTTAAGTTTACCTTTGGGGAATTTATATCCCTTCCCAATTCTGTCTTCTTACTTTAATGAGTACATTTTAATAGTGTGATGTGCTCTTTCAACTATGGCTTGTCCCTGTGGATTGTATGGGTTTCCTGATATGTGAGTAATGCCAAATGATGAGCAAAATGGTTTAAAAGAGGTAGAAGTATAACCGGGGGCATTATCAGTTTTTAACTGCTTTGGAATGACCACAGTGGCAAAATTTTGTAAGCAATGAGCTATAACATCTTTAGTTTTTTTCCCCCATGAAGGGAGCCCATCAAAAATCCAGAAGAAGTATCAACTGTAACATGCAAATATTTTAATTTTCCAAATTCTGGCAAGTGTGTGACATCCATCTGCTATATATGGTAAGGTATCAATCCTCTACGATTGACTCTAAGATTAAAATGTGGTAAAATGGTCACACAATTTTGACATTGTTTTATTATTTGTCTAGCTTGTTCCTTAGTTATTTTAAAATGCTTTTGTAAAGTATTAGCATTGATAATGAACTTTTTATGAAAATTTATAGCTTCTTCTAGTGTACAGAAAATATGTATGTATGTCATGTGTAGTTTTACCTGCTAAATCATTGCCCAAACTAAGGGCTCCAGGCAATCCTGTATGTGCCCAGATATGTCCTATTAAGAATGGATATTTTCTGTCCCAGATTAGACTTTGTATACTGGAAAGGAAAGAGAAAACAGTAGAGGAAGGGGAAATCCTACCAGCATCTTCAAGAGATACTATAGCATTAACTATATACTGACTATTGCAAAATAAATTAAACACAGAATCTTTAAACATCACAAAAGCTTATAATACTGCATTAAGCTCTACCTTTTGAGCTGATTTTTGGGGTGCTAAAAATGTAAAAATTTGATCAGGTGTAACTATTGCTGCTGTACCATTATTTGACCCATCAGTGAATATATTTGGAGCATTCATGATAGGAGTTTTCTTGTAATTTTTGGAAAAATTACAGGATGCAATGACCCAAAAGACAATAAAAGATTAGATGGTAAGTGGTTATCAAATAAAACATTAGATTTACACATGATTATTGCCCAAGTATTTAACTCATTAGCTAATTCATCAATTTGATTCATAGTGTATGGAGTAATAATTTCATTGGGAGAAATTCCAAACACTCCCTTTGCTGCTTTTATTCCTATGAGTATTAATTGTCCCTCAGCCTCAGGATACCTAGTAATAATAGTGTTAGAAGAATAAGATAAATGTATCCATAATAATGGACCTTCTTGCCAAAATACTCCTGTAGGAATATTTTTTGTTGGTAGCACAATAAATAATAAAGGCATTATTTTATCAAATCTATCCAAATGCATATTTCCCATATATGTTTCAATAATTTTTAATGCCTTTATTGCTTCAGGCGTTAACATTCTGGGTGAATTTGGATCAGATGGACCTTTTAGGATATCAAATATAGGTCCCAACTGTCCTGTTGGTATACCTAGATAAGGCCTTATCCAATTAATGTCTCCTAATAACTTCTGAAAGTCATTAATTGATTTGAGTTGATCTACTCGTATTTGAATTTTTGGTGGACTGACCATGGTTGAGGATAATAGAACTCCTAAATAATTAATTGGAAAATTTAATTGTATTTTATCAATTGATATCCCTAGATTATAATTTTTTAATAAGTTTGTAAGTGTGGCATAACATTCTAGCAATGGGTTTTTAACTTGTGTGCTAATAACACATCATCCATATTGTGAAATATTTGTAGTTCAGGATTTTGATTTCTAAGTGGCTGGATTACTTTGTTAACATAAATATGACAAATAGTTGGGCTGTTAGCCATCCCTTGAGGGAGTACTTTCCACTCATACCTCTGATCAGGACCTTCATGATTCAGTGCAGGGATAGTAAATGCAAAACTTGGACTATCCTCAAGAAGAATTGGAAATGAAAAAAAAAAAAACAATCTTTAATATGTATAACTAAAACATACCAAGTTTTTGGCAAAGCAGACAATTGAGGAATCCTTGATTGAGCAGGTCCCAAAATAACCATCTCATTATTAATGGCTCTTAAATCTTGCAATAATCTCCATTTACCAGATTTCTTTTTGATGACAGAAATGAAAGTATAATGGGGAGATACAGAAGGTTGTATATGTTCTTCCGCTAATTGTTGTTTGACCAGGAACTGGGCTGCTTGTATCTTTTCTTTAGTCAGGGTCCACTGAAGAAGCCATACTGGTCTTTCTGATTTCCAAGTAATTTTTATTGTCTCAGTGGCCCTTTCTGAAAATCCAACCCATGTCTGTCTGTTGCTTGGTCTATTTGTATTGGCGCTGCTATACCTTGTTCTTGTTTTTCTAATCTTTTTCCTTTCCTAAAACCTTCTCTAGCCATAATAGTGGGTACATTTTGATTGATGTTATTTGTTAATGTCAAACCTAATTGATCTAGGACATCTCATCCCCATAAAATTACGGGAAGATTATCCAATACATATGGCTGTATAGTTCCTTCACATTCTTCAGGATCCTTCCAATCCAATACCATTGCACTTCTATGGGGATTAGTTGCCACTCCTAGGTCTCAAAGTGTTTGAGTGTATTGTTGTAATGGCCAATGTTTTGGCCATTCTTGATGAGAGACAATGCTAACATCTGCACCTGTATCAAGTAGCCCATTAAATTCATGTCCTTGAATATTTAGTTTTAGCCTGGGGCGAGAATCTAAATTTAAAGAAAGCATAACCAAATCTACACCTGTGGAGCCTAATCCCTTGGAACCTTTTTCTACAGCACGACTGGAAAATTTATCATGCAGACTGAGTATTATTAGTAACTGTGCTATTCTATCTCCTGGTGAAATTACTGATATGTCCTTTGGAGAACTGGCTATAAATTTTATTTCACCTTCATAATCGGGATCAATTACCCAAGGACTTATCATAAGTCCTTTTAGATTAGAAGAGCTGCGTCCCAATAATAAGCCTACTGTTCCTTTGAGAAGAGGTCCTTTCACCATGTGTGAATGATTTGAACCCCCATCTCTACAGTTAGTACTGATCTGACGGAGGTGCAGATGTCTAACCCTGCGCTCCCTCTGATTTGTCTGATGAGGCGTCTGATGCACAATGTGTCCTGGGCACTACACTGATTGGGTTGCTGGGTTCCTCCAGTGCTCCATATATTTGTGGTTTTGGGCCCCAGAGCATTGGGCTCCCCTGTCCATTTTTTGGCAATGGAGCCTGGTGCCTTTCTCCATGATATCGTGGATAAACAGCTAGTCCTTGTTCATTTTTGATAATGAAGTACCCTCTATGGTGGTTTGAGAACGGCATTCATTAGCCCAATGTCTCCCTCTACGGCATCGTGGGCAAATACCCAGTATTCTACTCCTTTGGTACCTATTTTTGTTAAACCCTCTTCCTATGGAGCAATTCCTTTTAAAATGTCCTGTTTGTTCACAATTGTAGCATGTTCCTGGCCTTGCATCTAAAGCCTGTTTAATGCAGCTGCCACAAATTGACCTTATTCATTGATGTCTCTGGCATCTAAAGCCTGTTTTACTGCAGCTGCCATGACTTCCTCTTATTCATTAATGTCTTTACATAATTTAATATATGTGTTTAAATCTTCATGTTTCCATGGTCTAGTGATATCTCTGCACCTACGATTCCCTTGGTCATAAGCCAGTTTTTTATTAATGGCATTGCTTGTTCTGTATTCCCCAAAACTCTGGTAGCTGTTTGAATAAGCCTATCTACAAATTCAGTGTAAGATTCATTAGCTCCTAGTATTACCTTAGATAATTGACCTTGTAAACCTCCATGTCCTTGTAAAGTCTACCATGCCCTAACCGCCTCTGCAGCAATTTGTGCGTATACGCCAGGATCATATGCAATTTGTTGCTGCTGGTCCTCATAAGGTCCCTTTCCTAACAACATATCTAGATTTCTCTGAGGATAACCAGCTTCTGCATTTCACCTAGCCGTCTCCTTGCAAAATTCCTCATTGGCAACCTTCCATAAAAGGTATTGACCTCCATTTAGCACAGCTTTACACATATTAGCCCAATCTACTGGCATCATATTCAAGTTGTTAATGGATTCGACCAAGCTTACAATGAAGGGTACTTGAGGACCATAGGTTGTTACAGCCCCTTTTAGCTGCTTCACTATTTTGAAATTTAAAGCATGGTGAATTCGCTGCCCTCCTACCTCAAATACAGGGCAGGTTAATACTTGAGATCCTGTCTCAGGAACCGAACTATCAACTGCGGGGTTTGGGGGCCTCCTAGCATATGGAGGTGGCCTTGTTATTTGGACATTTACATACTCTGGTGATAGAAAGGTGTTAGTAACAGTCTCCTGTAGAGGAGGCGCTGTTGGTTGGACACTTACGCCCTCTAGTTATTGAAAGTTGTTAGTAGCAGTCTCCTTTTGTAACTTTGCCCCTGATGGCTTTTTCTGACCTAAGCTTTGTTCCTCTATCTTTGTCTGATCTGAAGTCTTTGGACTAAGCAAACCAGATATAAACGTCCTCAATGGCAATGTGCCAACTGTCAGAGTCCCTGGGCTGTTCTTTTCCCCCCTTTTAAATCTTCACCATGATGGTTCCATTATGGTATATTTAACAACTCCTTAAAAATCCATGGGCTACATTTTTGTATTGTATCAACGTATGCCCTGACTGTTCTTGACTTTACTGAGGTGCCTCCTTCCTCTAACAATTTACTTAACACTCTTTCAGTTTGTTTTTTTACTAATTTCTGATCCTGTATTTCTACTATAATACAACCCAACAAGACAATGCCAAACAAAACCGAGACAGAATAAAATAAAAAGGGAACAACAAAAAGTCATTATAGCCTTTATATCCTACTGACATGTGCATCCGTCCTTTCTCCCTATCTGTTCCTCAGAAGTAAATAATTTTTTTCTCAGATGTGAGCGGTTTTTCATCCATCTCACTCATCTCCATGGACAGGCAACAAAAGTGAAGCAAAACAAAAGAGGAATCTTAAAATGGCTACCGATCCTCTCGCCCTTCCCTCAGGGGCTAGCAGTTTACCTTATCACTTACCCTCAGTGGCTCCCCGTGCGAGCCACCAAATGCTGCAGTCTGGCTGGGCACGATTCAAGAGCGACTTTTCAAAAGAAACAAAGTTTATTTTTAGAACGACACACGCCAAGCAAAACAGCTCCTTAGGAAAAACCCTCAGAGCCCAACTGCCACCACTGGCTTCCTTGCAAAGTTTCTGTCACACCCACAAGCCTCTCCACCTCCCACAATCCTCCTGCTCTTGAGGCCATATGGCTGGGTCAGGTGGGTGGAGCCAAAAAAGTCCCACAATGAGCAGCTCTGTGGTCTGAAAGGGCAGGGAAACTGCCCAATGTGCATCATGGCAGAGGAGCCAATCAGCTTGATGTTGCTGGGGCTGCTGTGAGCCAATCATCAGCTGGCAGTCGGAAAGAGCGGGGAAAAAGCTCAATGAGCATCTCCATTGTGCATCACCAAAGAGGAGCCAATCAGCTAGATGTTGCTGGGGCCGCTGTGAGCCAATAATCATCTCACAGGGGAATGTTGCTGGTAACTGGAAGTTTGATGGGGCCCCTTAAGCTGTGGCTCTCAACAAATTGGTGTCTCCTTTCTCTGTAGACTATTCAGCACATGTATTTTTATATGCACATATAGAATCCTACCTGTTATCAAACGTACATTTTTGTGAGGTTGCTGACTAGGCATATACAAGTTATGAGAAGAGATCACTCCTCTTAAACACTGTTGGAATTGAGAATGCAACCTATGGGTGAGCTTGTTATTAGAACAACATTATATATAGATCCATTTTCAGTGAAATCAATATTTTTGCACCTGTGGATGTTACATATTTCATGATGAATTTCAATTGGCAAATATATTGCTAGTTTAAATGTCTGTCTCTGTGTGTGTGTGTGTGTGTGTGTGTGTGTATATTTATATATATATATATATACTCTCCAAATTTTTCAAAATATAAAATATATGAATCTTATTATACACTCCTTAAAATCATTCATATTTATGTATGTGGATTTATGATCAACTTTTCACAAGATTATTCTCAGAAATATTCATCCAACTTTAATACAGATTTGTTTCCTAGTACTGAAGACTAACTTTAGTGAATGGTGCACACAAATCCTAATATTTCTACAGTAAAACCAAGTTCAACATCAATGCAAGCATTTTCCTATGGGACATGATGTGTATTTCGCGGTTCATTTTTATTAAACAGTGGTACATTACTATTTCTTCAGTTTATGCACATCATATGATATATCTTTCATCCACAAGTTCACAAATTTATAGGCATTTGTTTCAATTTCAATCACCTCCTGCTTCAGAACACATATATTCCTCCAGTGTTCTTGACTGGTCTTGTCATGAGACTTCTTTCCAAACACATTATTTTTGATTTTCATAATCATATTTGAAGCAAAACTCACACACTCTTCATGAT
This sequence comes from Callospermophilus lateralis, assembly GCF_048772815.1. Lineage (NCBI taxonomy): Eukaryota > Metazoa > Chordata > Mammalia > Rodentia > Sciuridae > Callospermophilus > Callospermophilus lateralis. The sequence continues at coordinate 392,265 of NW_027511180.1, read as the reverse complement.
AAACCATAACCCTAATGTTACCCTTAGATGTATACCTGGTTGTAGTGAATGTATGAATATCAGTTTAAGATTTCCAGTATATTTTCAGATATCAAATCAATCCACTATTTAAAGTTGGAACCAGTTATATTATTTATTCACAGTATCGTCTATTCATACATTATTTCTATATTCATTGACACAGGGTACTCCACTTTGTTCCCCCAATATTTATACGTCTTCAAAATATTGCTCCCAGTAATGGTGGAAGAAATGCTCATGTCACCTGATCTACATATAAATTTTAACACAGTAATATTCTGGACACAGAAAGCAAAAGTCACTCTTATGATTGTAGCAAAGCCTAAAAGGAAAGTGAGCATGGATTACTAAAAATATCCATGTCCCGGTTGCTTAATGCTCTAAAATGTAAATCCTATTGATAAATCCTATGTATTTGTTTCTTTCTAAGATTATATATTCAAACTCAACCCTGTTGAAAATGTCTAATCCTATCCCTCACTTTATACATTGCCTGATTTGTTAATGTCTCTATTGATATCTGCTTTCCTACATATTTTCCCCATTTCATCATTGTGTCTGACTCTTCACATGTGCTGATATTTACATTCACTCTCTTATTGAAAACCAATTGCTAAAGAACGTTTGGTCCAAATCCTATACTCATTGTTGTTTCTAAACCTAGAGACTATCATCCTAAACCTACGGACTTTCCCTTTATGACTGGATGTTCTCTTCAACTTTCAATCATCCAAGGTACAAGGTCCTATGTCATTGTATATCGATTTATCTGAGACATCTGTGCAGAACATAATTCAAAGCTAAGTAACCCACTCAAGGGCCCAATGCCCATCTGAGCTTCAAATCTTGCCTAGATTTCTGTTTTCATACTTTTATTTTACCTATATATTCTTGTAATTATTGCAGATTCCCAGTACGAATATTCATCCTGCAGAATGATTCCTAACCCAAATCGAACGTGTTATTAACCCTAACCATACACTGTTCCCTCAATCTAACTTTACAGAAGAGCAGGGACAGTGTGACCAGGAAAGTCTCAGTGCAGAAACCCTGCTTTGGGCCTTTTGCTTACCTATTTTTCTGTTGCCCTGAATGTCAGGAAGTTCTTTACCTCAGGCCAACCCTTTGTAAAGCCTGAAGAAAACAGTTTTCAAATGGAAATGAATGGGCATCACCTATGGCTCTTTGCTAAATTTCTTTGGAAAGGGATGTGTCTGAATCAGCCTCTTGGCCCTGTGTGAGGCTGTGACTTAGATTCTCAGCACTTGATGGATCTAAAGAAAGATCCCATGTGTGCATCCAAAAGCAAAATGGCAAAAAGTTCAGTCATTTTGGATGAAGTATCTTCCCTTCCTCTGTTAGATTCCTGACCTCCATCAATTGAGAATAGGGATCCTTTGGGTCATATGAGTTCTTCAATCCCTGAAGAGGTGCTTGGGTTTCTCATGATTCCAATTCACATAAAGAATCTGTACCTATCAATCAGAAGTAGTCAGTCAATATTGCTCCCAGAAATGGTGGAAGAAATACTCATGTCACCTGATCTACATATACATTTATTCACAGAAATATTCTGGACACTAAATTCAAAGTTCACATTTATGATTGTACCAAAGCCAAAATGGAAAATTAACATGGATTACTAAAATCATCCATGTCCAAGATTACTTATGCTCTCAAATGTCAATCCTATTGATGACTACATATTTGTTTCTTCCTAAGATTGCATATTCAAACTCAACCCTGATTTCATAATGTCTCTATTGATATCTGCTTACCTACATATTTTCCCACTTCATCATTGTGACAGACTCTTCACATGTGCTGACATTTAAATTCATTTTCTATCCGAAACCCTGTTGCTAAAGAAATTTTGTTCCAAATCATACACTCACCCTTCTTCCTATACCTACCTACTATCTTCCTATTCCTACTGACTATCCCTTTTTGACCGGATGTTCGCTTCTACATTCAATCATCCAAGGTACAATGTCCTATGCCATTGTATATCAGTTTATCTGAGACATCTGTGCAGAATGTAATTCAATGCTCAGTATCACAATCAAGGGCCCAATGCACTTCTGGGCTTCCAATCTTACTTGGATTTCTATTTTCATACACACAGTTCACCTCTATATTCTTATAAATTTCACAGGTTGCCAATACCATTATTCATCCAGAAAATGATTCCTAATCCAAATAGAACCTGTTATTAACCCTAAACATACAGTGTTCCCTCAATCTTACTTTACAGAAGAGCAGGGACAGAGGTGGTCTTATAATACTGAAATGTAGGGATCCTCTACCTGCTGAGAACTTCAAAGGTCCATGCTGAAAGTATCCCTGGAGAATATGTAGGCAGCTATGAAGGACCTGAGAGACCACAAGTCATCTTCAATGGCAAACAACCTGGTCAGGATGTAGGGTTGTGTCTTAATCAGCTTCTCTCTTCTTAATGTAGAGAAGATGGACCAAATCAGGCCTGTATGGAGAGCTGTTCCCGGGTGCCAATGGTTGATATACCATTTTAACTTGTGAAATTGTCACATTAAGTAGGGGAAGCCTCCATCTCATGGGACCCTTGGAAGCAACTGTTAGGACAAAGTGGTTGCCAAGGCAGTGACCTCATTCAGATCCTGAAGGAAGTGACCTCACCTCACTTCCTCGGTGATGGAAATTGGCATCCAGGAAGCCAGGCACACAGAGCCAGTTCCAGTCCCACTCCCAGTGGTGTCACTAGTTTTGAATTACCAAGGACAGAGTCAGCCTATCTTGGTACCTACAGATGTGAGAATGGCCATATGCCAGGAAAGCTCTGAAGAGGGGGCTTGTATGAGAAAACAGATAGTGGCTCACCACTGGCTTCTGACAAGTCTCAGTGAAGAAACCCTGCTTTGGTACTTTTAATTACCTATTGTTCTGTTGCTCTGAATGTCAGGAAGTTTTTTGCCTCAGGCCACCCCTTTGGGAAGCCTGAAGAAAAGAGTTTTCAAATGGAAATGAATGGGCATCATCTGTGGCTCCTTGCTTAATTGCTTTGGAAAGGGATGTGTCTGAATCAGCCTCTTGGCCCTGTGTGAGGCTATGGCTTAGATTCTTAGCACCTGATGGATCTAAAGAAGGATCCCATGTTTGCAACCAAAACCAAAAGAGCCAAAAGAGCAGTCATTGTGGATGAAGTCTCTCACCTTCCTCTGTAAGGTTCCTGATGTCCATCTATGAGAATAGGGATCCTTTGGGTCAAATGAGTTCTTCAAAGCCCTGCAGAGACTAGATCATACGTTCATAGGTTTCTCATGACTCCAATTAACATAAAGAATCTAAACCACACATTCATTAGGCCTCAAAATGGAGAATCAGAGCAGTATTAAGGGCAGGCCTCTTTGATCACTCCTGGTTCACTAGAAGGGTTTCCCAGCCACATTGACTTTAGGCAAATGTGGGCAAGGGACCTTATTTTGGATACTGTCCTTGGCTGTGCCCCTCATGAAAAACTACAGCCTGAGGTTATGATGAGTGTCGATATGAAAGAAGATGAGGGCCATGTGGAAGTGTTTTGGTTTTAATTGTGGTCATTTTTGTGGCTGTTGGAAAAGATGATGGGTCCACCTGGTCTTGAACACTGGTGTGATTCCCCTTAGAGACTGAGTTTTGGAATGGACCTCAAAGAAGTATTGCCATGTATTGTGTTGGGATTTTAGGATGCCACACATGAGAGTTGCCCTTGGAAACTGAGATCTAGGCCAAGGGTGTCTTTCCACAGAGCACTGGGAATCTCAGGAAGAATATCACATAATTTTATTCTTAAAGAATTGACAGCCATAGTTGCAAGTCAAAACACACATGGACCACACATTGTAGACCTCAAACGCCTGGCTTTATGTGACCTTTTAGCCTGTCTTTGGGAAGCCTTGCCTGTTAGAATTCTCCAGAATTTTCAATGAAATGAGCTTCCTCTCCATTTAATGGTTCCTGAATGAATTGAAACCCACAGTGCCTCCAACTTCATCCTTGAAAAATGTCTGATAATTACCATGAAATTTTTGAAATTCCCATGACCACTTCGCACTGTAGAATCTTTGGATGTTCTATTGATGATCACGAGTATACCAGACAGTGCCTGTTTGATTGGGTTTCATGAAAATGGTGTAGAACAGAGATGGCAGTAATTTGGACCCTGCTGAGTAGTCGGCCTAGAGAAGTGGTGTGAAGGTGTGTGTTAAAACATTTGTGGTTGGGTGATGTGGATCTGCCATTGGCTTTCAAATGGTTTGTGACTGACATGGTGCAGCCCCCAGACCCTTGTATGTAAAGGTATGTTGTTATATGGAGAGGTTTCAGTGCAATGTTTAGAATCAGATTGCTATGGTGAAGGGGGCAAGCTATGTGGGATAGAAGCCTGGTTGGTGCATTCTCCCGCAGACCCTTACCCATCACATGTGACAGAACTCCCTCCAGTACTGTGTCCCAGTTGAACTCTTCGTATTTCATGAAGCAAATACCAAACTCCCAGTGCAGCTGCAAGAAACACAACAAAATTGGAGGATGAGCAAATGGCTTCCAAACTGGAAGACACTTAGCACTCAGTGACAACAGTTTACCTACAAAGAGAGAATTCAGCACTGCTGCCTCATGTCCTTTGGAAAATAAGAAACCATGTCCTCCAGGTCACATACATGCAGACCCAGCTTGATGGTCTCACTACAAAGGGAGCTAAAGCTCCTGACAACAACATATATTTCAAGTGCCCAACCTCAGAGGCAGTTTCTCAAAAAGTCTTTAGTCTAGCAGAGCTCCATGTTTGTGGAGTTTTACCCTCTCCCTTACATTTGGAAACTCCTCTACCACCTCCAAGGTTGTGAACTCCTGAGCATTTTCCATTCTTGATGTGTATTCACAGATTTTCTAACTCTTCTCCTCTAATTGTGTCTTACTTGGGGTGAAGGTAATGTCAAGGCATTGTTCTGGATGAGAGTGGGAAGATTTTTGGGTAGCACATATTTGCATACACATTGGATTCTTTCTCCAATTTTCCATTTGAAATACTGAATCCCTGACTGTAAGGGGTAGAAGGAATTCCCCTTCAAAGAATAGCCTGACACTTACAAGAAACATCCCCCAGGGAGACATCCTGTCTGGGAGACATCCTGTAGTCATCTGTGTTCCTGAGACATCCTGTGGCCATCTGTCTTCCTGAAATATCCTGAGGTTATCTCACCTTGTGAAGACATCCAGGAACTGCTGATAAGAGAGCTTTCAAATCTCCAGCATATAAATTCCTCTGTGTGAACAATAAAAGTTTGCAGCTTGATCAGAACTTTTGTCTTGCTGTCATCTCTCGTGTCTCTTGTCCCTTCATTCCTCCCCATCTAGGTTTGCTACCCACGTTGATGTGTCCTGCAGGCCACGACAACTGGCGCCCAACGACTGGGGCTCAAGCCTTTGACTGAGGGGGAACCCTGTCCTCCTGGAAGATTTGGACAAGTGGAGCTCGCGATTGCCTCAGCAGACACCACTGAGAGACAGATCCAGGAGGAGAGTGGGGATGACGCACAGTGAGTGACCCACCATGGGACAAGCAGTTTCATCACATGATTTGTTTTTGTCAGGCCACAAGGAATCCTTAAATACATGGGGGGCACGTGTTAAGAAAAATGACTTAATATTTTTCTTTTCATACATCGAAGAATTTTTTCCGTGGTTTCCCCTTGAAGGTACCATTGATGGTAAAAGATGGCTTAGAGTAGGAGACATTTTAAAAGATTATTATGAATCCTTTGGCCCAGAAAAAGTGCCTGTTCTTACCTTTTCTTTCTGAAAAAAAATTAGTGAAATTCTTAAAAGTTCACCCTTTGACAATGGTACCTTAATACTTGTCAGGATTGGGGAAGAGACTATGCAAAAGACCTCTCGCCCCTTCTCGGCATGCCCATCAGTTAGTATAGACATAGACCCTTCTTAGTCTCCCCAGGACCCTGGGACCTTCCTGATCTTCCTCAAAATCCCACCCTAATGAATAAGGCTCCAATGGTTTCCAACCGCCTTTATGCAGTTTTAAATCCCGGAGAAACATTGACCCCTGGGGAGGAGGCTACCTTGGAGAAGGAAGCAGCTCGCTACCATTCAGAAGACTCTCCACCTCTCAGGACCCTGCCACAGACTATAGGACTTATACATTCTCCTCCCTCCTATATCCCTCCTGCCTTTTGTGCTCTGGCCCTTCATGGGCCAAATGTCCCCCCAGATATTTTTTCCCCACTTCCCTTGCCTAACCTGGCTCCCTTGAGAGAGTCTCTCCAACATGGACGGGAACAGATCCAATTTTTAAAAGAATAAAGATCCCTTGACTCTGAGCTCTCTTCATTAGCCTTAGGAATGGAGTCAACACAAGCTGGCCCACAGTGGTCTAATACAAAGGCGAAGCCACTCCATCGGCCTGTGCTCGCCTTCCAGTCACCACCAGTCAGATAGATAAGCCTGCCCAGGCTGAGGTCAAAGACTTAGAAGAGGAAAAAGAGGTGGAAGCGGGGGAAATGGATCAAGGAGATCAGGACTTAGAGGATGAGGAGTTCACCCCTAGGCAGGAAGGAACCCAGAGTGTCTACAAAATTTTAGCCTCCATTTTCTTGAAAAACTTAAAAAGGCTTGTGCTCACTATGGCCCCACTGTGCCCTATACATTGGCTTTATTAGAAAGCTGCAGCACACAATTTCTTACTCCCAATGATTGGAAATTTTTAGACCTAGCTGCCCTCAGTGCCGGAGACTTCCTGCTATGGAATGCAGATTTCAAAGAGCCCTGTCAGAAACTACTCAAAAAAAATTAACAAAGGCCTCCTCTAAATCCTGGACTTATGTTAAGCTAGTGGGCAATGCAACTTTTGACACTAAAACTAAACGGGCACGTTTCCCTGCTGGACTTTTTGCGCAGATTTAGATGGCTGGCTTAGTTGCTTGGAGACGCCTCCCTGAAAGGGCCTCGGCTATCACTTCCCTGGCAAGAACTCGACAAGGGCCCTACGAGCCTTATAGCGACTTTGTTCCCCGGCTTTACCTAGCTGTGGAATGCTTGCTTGGACCAAGCGAAAGCGAAAGCACCTTTGTAAAACATCTTGCCTTTGAAAATGTCAACCCGGCATGTCAGGATGTTCTTCGACATCATAAGGATAAAGGGAAACTTTCTGACTTTATTAGAATCTGTGCAGGCGTGGGTGCAGCCCATGCCATGGGTCTCAAATTAGTGCCGCATTTACCAAGGCCTTTTACAATACTGGCTCAAGTACTTGCTTTACTTGTAAACAACCAGGCCATTTTGCACGCAGGTGTCCGACAGGCAAACAAAGAGTAAGAATAGTGTCTCCTCAAACTGGAGCTAAACCGACCCCAGCTACACTTTGTCCTTGATATGGTAAAGGTCATCACTGGGCCAGTGAGTGTAGATCAATGACAAATGCCCTCAGACAGCCTATTTCTTCCTACTTCTCAGGAAACTCCCTGGGGCAATGAGGTTTGTTCCCTCCCAAACTCCCAACCTACCTCAAAATCCTTCTCCACAATTGGCTCCCTCCAACTACCCACTCCAGGCAGTGCAGGATTGGACCTCTGTGCCACCACTGATACAATATTAGACTCAATGCAAGGGCCCCAGATAATACCAACTGGAATTATGGGTGCCCCTCCATCTCATACGTGTGCCCTTATTCTTGGAAGAGCCTCTACTACCTTACAAGGTGTTCAGGTCTTCCCTGGCATTAATGATAATGATTTCACTGGAGAAATAAAAATACTGGCCACAGTTATTAATAGAATTGCGGCCATCCCAGGAGGAAAAAGTCTTGCACAATTAATACTTCTTCCCTTAGATTAAGGGGAATTTCCACCTCCCAAACCTACTGTGGGGGACTGCCTCCTTGGGCTCCTCTGAGGTATATTGGGTTCATCCCATTTCTCATATTAGACACACCCTTACCTTACTTATTGAAGGAAAGGAATACCAAGCAATTGTAGTTACTGGAGCTGATGTGACAATTATTTCTCAAAAATACTGGCGATCAGGTTGGCCCCTCACCCCATCCTTGACTGACCTTAAAGGGATAGGAAAGTCAAAAAATCCTCTGGTCAGATCTACTGCTCTTAGCTGGACTGATAAAGAGGGTAATAAGGGAACTGTCACTTCTTTCGTTGTTCCTGACCTCCCTGTTTACCTATGGGCTGGAGATATTTTGAGTCAAATAGAAGTTATTCTTGCCAGTCCCAATTCCATGGTGACTCATCAAATGCTCCGTATGAATTTTGTCCCTGGTACAGGCCTTGGGAGGCTGAGACAAGGACTGGTGGAGCCTATACAACCCATAAAAAAAATACATATGGACTTGGATATTTGGATTTTTAGTGTCGGTTCCTGACCCTCCTGTTCCCATGGAGATAAAATTTTTTGGGAGACTCAGACTCTTGTGTGGGTGGATCAGTGGCCCCTTACCCAAGAAAATTTGGAGGCTGCCTCCATGTTAGTGAAGGAACAGCTGGCAGCCCGCCATGTAGAGCCCTCAACCTCACCATCGTACACTCCTATTTTTGTTATCAAGAAAAAATCAGGCAAGTGGCGCCTTTTACAAGATTTGTGTGCCATTAATAAAGTTATACTCCCGATGGGAGCACTACAGCCAGACATTCCCACACCAGTGGCTATTTCCAAAAACTATTGTAAAATGGTTATGGACTTAAAAGATTGCTTTTTTACCATTCCTTTGCATCCTGTGGATAGACCCTATTTTGCCTTTAGTCTTTCTTGCATTAATATTCAGGGCCCTATGCAGAGACTTCAATGGAAGGTTCTTCCCCAAGGTATGGCCAACATCCCTACTCTTTGCCAAAAATACGTTGCTCAAGAAGTAGACCCTGTGAGAGAGCGAGGGCCACAAATTTATATTTTACATTACATGGATGATTTGTTAATTGCTGCACCTAATACCCATGATCTTAATAATTGTTACTTGGACTTTTACAAAATCCTCACTTCCTTGGGACTACAGATAGCTCCTAATAAGGTTCAAACACAGGACTCTTATAAAAGTTTGGGCCTTAAAATTCTACAGAAATCAGATCCAAATTTCTAAAATACAACTACGTGTGGACCATCTTCACACCCTTAAAGATTTTCAGAAATTACTGAGGCATATTCAATGGCTAATAACATATTTAAAATTATGCACTTGTGTACTTTTGACCCTTAATGATATTTTGAGAGGTAATTCCCACCCCTCCTCCCCTCAAAATCTTACTCCCAAGGCATGACAGGCATTAAACCAAGTCACAGAAGCCATTGCCCAACAATTTGTTACGCAAATTTCTTATAACCTTCCTCTGGTTCTGGTTATTTTACACACTCCTCATACACCCACAGGAATATTTTGGCAGCGAGATCCACATTTTAAAAATAAAGACTGCCCCTTGTTTTGGGTCCATTTACCCACCACATCCTCGAAGGTTATTACTGTTTATCTTGCTCAGGTAGCTTCTATTATTTTTAAAGGTCATTTGATTTCTCTACAACATTTTGGCAAAGACCCTGATAATATTTTTATTCCATATACTAAGGACCAAACCCAATTTTTACTAGAGACAAGGGATGAATGAGGTATTTCCCTATCAGGCTTTTGGGAACAATTGATCACCACCTCCCCAATGACCCCCCTTTACATTTTGTCCAGTTACATCCATTTACTTTTCCTGAAATTACTCAAAATGCTCCCATTCCTCAAGCCCTTACTGTCTTTACAGACGGTTCCTGTAATGGCCGAGCGGTCTTTGTTGTCAATAACCAGCCTACCACCTTTGATACTGTCTATCAGTCACCACAGTTTGTGGAATTGTTTGACATAACACAAGTTTTTATAACATTTTTTATAATCCTGTTAATATTTATAAAGACAGTGGCTACATTGCTCATTCTGTGCACCTGCTGGTGATTTCACCCCCCATTAAGGCTTCTAACAATGCGGCCTTTCTGTTTCACCAGCTTCAGCAGCTAATTCAGGTCAGACAACACCCATTTTTCTTAGGACACATAAGGGCACACTCTGATCTTTCCAGCCCTCTAATTCAAGGTAATGCCCAAGCTGATGCAGCAACTCGTTCCATCTTTCCAATTTTTGTTGGCTCCATTCAAAAGGCCACGGAGTTACACAATCTACACCATTTAAATTTCCAGAGCCTTTGATTACTTTGTAAAATTACCAGGCAACAGGCACGAGAAATAGTAAAAGCATGCCCTACTTGCGCTGTCTCCCTCCCCATTCAACACTTGGGAGTTAACCCCCGAGGATTACTGCCCGATCAGTTTTGGCAAATGGATGTTACTCATTTTCTTGAATTTGTAATAGCCAAATATATATACACATTTCTGTAGATACCTTCAGCGGCTTTATTTTTGCATCACCACATTCTGGAGAGGCTACCAAAGATGTCCTTTCTCATCTTGTTTCAGCCTTTTCTGTTATGGGTAAACCAATACATATTAAAACAGATATTTATCCTACATATACCATTGCCAAGTTTAAACAGTTTTGTGCTACCTTGCAAATTTGTCATACTCCTGGAATTCCATACAACCCTCAGGGCCAAGGCATTGTGGAACTTGCCCACCTTACCTTAAAAACTTGGCTAACCCTCCTTAAGGCTTCCTCCCTTGTATTTACCACACCCAGGCATCGCCTTAACAATGCATTATTTGCCCTTATTTTTCTTACCCTAGACAATGTAGGCCATTCGGCAGCAGACAGACACTGCCATCCCTCGTCCAATTCTGTTCACCCACCTGTTATGTGACACAATCCCCTTACAAATAAATAAAAAGGCCCAGATCCTGTCCTCATCTGGGGAGGAGGCTCAGCTTATGTTTTGGACCAAGATCAAACAGCCCCAAGATGGTTACCAGAACTCCTGGTTAAACAGGTTAATGACTTATTTCAAAACAGGGACAGAGGGACTCCTCATGAGGACAAAATTTCTTCTTTTTCAGATGCAGCCAACAATCTGCCAGCCTTGGAATAACAGTTCCTGTGGGCACAGGTACACTGGCTTAGGCACGTCTATTCACTCTTACCATCGCCTGTCTCAACAAATTATAAACTCTATCAGTAACAACTGATAAAAACTCTATCATGAACCATTAAAGATTTGCAGGACCAAATAGACTCCCTGGCAGAAGTGTTCCTTCAAAAAAGACGAGGCTTAAATTTGCTGACAGCTAACCAGGGAGGTATTTGCTTGGCCTTAGGGGAATGATGCTGCATTTATGCCAATAATTCTGGCATAGTATGCACTAAAATTAAGCAGCTTCAAGAAGATCTAGAAAAGAGACGAAGGGAAATATTTGAAAATCCCCTCTGGACTGGGCTTAATGGATTTCTGCCCTATCTTCTTCCCCTATTAGGCCCTTTGTTGGGTTTACTTTTAATGGTGTCCCTAGGACCCTGCATTATAAACAGGCTGTTACAATTTATTAAAGAACAGATTAATATTTTGGCCTCTAAGCCCCTACAGGTCCACTATCATCGCCTGGATATGGAAGACCGTGCTGCCAACATTTAAAAGGATGTTCTACCCTCCTCACAAGCTTATTTCTTAAGGTTACATGCCCACAGATCTCGCTTTCTTATATAAAACTCTAAGTAACAGCTCTGACCAACCATCTTCTGCACTTGCCATAAGGGTTCGTCCTCCATGGGCCCCTCTGTTTGGGGGAGGACGCACCCATGGAGTGAGGACGTTAGGCCATAATAACAGAGGGTGCAGGAAGGACTGCAGGAGGATGGATGCATGGTTCCCAAAACCCAAGTCTTCTGAGTGACACGCTCTGGTGCATGGCAGTTGGCATGCTTCCCCCTCAAAGCCATCTCCTTAAAATACATGCCTAGGCCACCACGAAATCTCCTAATAAACATGCTCGATCAGATCAGTAGATATTCTAAGGCCTGTTAGAGAAACAGAGCCTCTATAACCCCCTAAAACATTGGCCTGTAAGGTATGGTCAAATATTTTATATAAGAAAGGGGGAAGATGTCAGGGGCTAGAAGGAAGTTCTCCTTCAAAGAATAGCCTGACACTTACAAGAAATAGACCCCTGCGAGATTTCCTGCCTGGGAGACATCCCGCAGCCATCTATCACCCTGAGACATCCTGCGGCTATCCGTCTTCCTAAAATATCCTGAGGTTATCTCACCCTGTGAAGAAATCCAGCAACTGCCGATAAGAGAGCTTTCTCATCCGCAGCATATAAATACACTGTGAGAACTATAAAAGTTTTCAGCATGATCAGAACTGTTGTCTTGCTGTCTTCTCTCATCACTCTTGTCCCTTCATTCCTCCCCAACAAGGTTCAACGCCCACGTTGAAGTGTCCAGCCGGCCCGGACACCTGACACTAAACCATAACCTACTAGACTCTGACTACTAATCCTAATATGATGGAGAAAAATAATCCAAACAGAATGGAAATACAAGCAGTACAGAGGAGGCATGGTGTATAGTTGGACTTGCCTTTTGAATGATATAGGGTAGGTGTTATAAATCTAGCTAATTTTTAACTGAAATAGTTCTCCACATGTTTTTAAAGTTAACAAATATGTGAATACCTGTCTCCCTTTCTCTGTAGCCAATTAAGCACATGTATTTTTATATGCACATATAGAATCTTACCTGGTATCACACGTATATTCTTCTGAGGTGTCTTACTTGGCAAATACAAATTGTGAGAAGAGATCACTCCTCCTAAACTCTGTTGGAACTGAAAATTCAACCTATGGGTGAGCCTCCTAGTAGAACAACATTATACATAAATCGATGTTCGGTAAAATAAATATTTTTGCATCTGCGGCTGATGTACATTTCATGAAGAATTTCGATTAGCATATATATTGCTACATTTTATTGTCTGTGTGTGTTTTTTAATATATATATATATATATATATATATATATATATATATATATATATATATATACTCTCCAAATTTTTCCAAATATAAAATATATGTGTCTTATAAACACTACCTAAATTCATTCATGTTCATAAATATATGTGTCTTATATACACTACCTAAATTCATTCATGTTCATGTATGTGGATTTATAATCAACATTTCACAAGATTATTCTCAGAAATATTCATCCACCTGAAATACATATTTGTTTCCTATTACTGAAAACTAACTTCAGGGAATGGTGCATACAGTCCTAATATTTCTACATTAACTGACCCTGTTTAACATCAATGCAAGTAGATTCCTATGGGACATGATGTGTATTTTGAAGTTCATTTTATTCAACACTGGTACAATAGAATTTCTACAGTTTACGAACATCATAGGACATATATTTCATCCATAAGTTCACAAATTTATAGGCATTTGATTCACTTTCAATCATTTACTGATTCAGAACACATGTATTCCTCCAGGTTTCTTGACTGGTCTTTTCATGAGACTTCATTTCAAACACATTATTTTTGATTTCCATAATCATTTTGAAGCAAAACTCACACACTCTTCATGATAAAACATAACCCTAATATTACCATTAGATGTATTACTGGTTGGAATGAAGAATTGTATATCAATATAAGATTTTCTGTATATATTCAGATATCAATTCAATCCTTTATTTAAAGTTGGAACCAATTATATTATTTATTCACAGTATGGTCTATTCATGCATTATCTCTACATTCATAGACACAGGGTACATCTATATGTAACCCCAATACTAATTTATTCGTCTTCAAAATGTTGCTCCCAGAAATGGTGGAAGAAATACTCATGTCACCTGATCTACGTATGCATTTATCACAGTAATATTCTGGACACACAAAGCAGAGGTCACACTTATGATTGTACCAAAGCCTAAATGGAAAGTGAGCATGGATTACTAAAAACATTCATGTCCAGGTTGCCTAATGCTCTCAAATGTCAATCCTATTTATGACAACATATTTGTTTCTTCCTAAGACTATATATTCAACCTCAGCCCTGTTGCAAATGTCTAATCCTATCACTCACTTTATACTTTCCCTGATTTCCTAATGTCTCTATTGATGTCTGCTTTCCTAAATATTTTCACCAGTTCACAATTTTGACTAACACTTCACATGTGCTGACATTTACATTCACTGTCTATGTGATACCCTATTGCTAAAGAACTTTTGTTACAATTCCTGTACTCACTCTTCTTCTGAAACCTACAGAATATCTTCCTAATCCTACCGACTATCCCAGTTTGAGTGGATACTCACTTCTACATTCAATCATCCAAGGTACAAGGTCCTATGCCATTGATTATTGATTTATCTGAAACATCTATGCAGAACATGTATCAAAGCTAAGTATCCCAATCAAGAGCGCAATGCCCTTGTGGGATTCCAATCTTACCTAGATTTCTGTTTTCATACTTATATTTCACCTATATATTCTTATAAATATCACAGGTTCCCAATACCATTATTCATCAAGCAGAATGATTCCTAACCCAAATCAAACCTGTTATTAAGCGAAACGATACACTGTTCCCTCAATCTAACTTTACAGAAGAGCAGGGACAGTGTTGGTCCTAAAATAGAGGAATGTAGGGAATCTTCCACCTGTTGAAAAACTCAAAGTTTCATTCAGAAGTGATCCCTGGAGAAGATATAGGCACCACTGAAGGACCTGAGAGAGCAAAAGTCAACTTCCATGGCAAACAACCTGGTCAGGATGAAAGGTTGTTACTGAATCAGCCTCTCTATTCTTTTTTTTATTATTGGTTGTTCAAAACCTTACAAATCTTTTGACATAACATATTCATACATTAGCATACATTAGCTTCAAGTGATTTATGAACTCCCATTTTTACCCCAGATACAGATTGAAGAATCACATCGGTTACACATCCACATTTTTACATAATTCCATACTAGTAATTGTTGTATTCTGCTACCGTTCCTATCCTGTACTATCCCCCCTCCCCTCCCCTCCCATCTTCTCTGTCCACCCCATCTACTGTAATTCATTTCTCACCTTGTTTATTTTCCCATTCCATTCACAACCTCTAATATGTAATTTAGTATAACAAAGAGGGTCTCCCTCCATTTCCATGCAATTCCCCTTTTCTCTCTCTTTCCCTCCCACCTCATGTCTCTGTTTAATGTTAATCTTTTCTTCCTGCTCTTCCTCCCTGCTCTATTCTTAGTTGCTCTCATTATATCAAAGAAGACATTTGGTATTTGTTTTTTAGGGATTGGCTAGATTCACTAAGCATAATCTGCTCTAGTGCCACCCATTAGAATATGGACTCAAACAGTCCTGTTTGGAGAGCTGGTCCCGGGTGCCTATGGTTGATATACATTCTAACTTGTGAAAGTGTCACAGGACGTAGGGGCAGCCTCCATCTCATGGGACCCTTGGAAGCAACTGTTAGGACAAAGTTGTTGCTAAGGCAGTGACCTCATTCAGTTCCTGAAGGAAGTGACCTCACCTCACTTCCTTGGTGATGGAACTCTAAGAACTTGGGATGCAGGAAGACAGGCACCTAGAACCTGTCCCAGTCCCAGTCCCAGTGGTCTCACTTGTTTGGATATACCAAGGACAGAGTCAGTCTTTCTTGGTACCTACTGATATGAGAATGGCCAAAAGCCAGAAAAGCTCTAAAGAGGGGCCTTTCCTGAGAAAGCAGATAGTGGTTCACCAGTGGCTCCTGACATCTTCACAGAGTTGGTTAAAGAGACCAGATCTGAGACAGGACAGGCCATTTCGGGGGAACATACTATGGCCCACCAGTCAGAGGACACTCTGGATAGTCGCAGACCTACTTTGGGGAAGGAGGTGCCTCTGTGGGTGTCGCTGTGTGTTTGTGGATTTGCCTCATGTTCTGAGAATAGATAGAAAAGGCGGTTTGTTTGGTTTTGAGTGAACTGTTTCTAGTAAGTCATTTGACAAGGCGAGTGTTTCTATGTCTGTGTATCCCACTGTGTCCATGGTTATAGACATTAGAAAAGATAATGCATCAATTGATGTGTCCTGTCTAGTAGAAAGCTTCCCATCATTTATTCTGCCAAATTGATGAATGGATTTTGGCTTGCCTTGTCGATGGGCAACACGCGCTATCTTCCAAAGTTCGTGCGTTCTTCCTGAATTCTGGCCACTCTACAGAATAGGCTCATGGTTTTGTGTCCAATATATGTACCATTTCCAAACCCTGTTACATGGCCATGTACTGGATAGCTGAAGGGAATGGCGAGCATCTCAGAAAACTCAGATATCAGTGTGACCAATAAAGTCTCAGTGGAGAAACCCTGCTTTGCTTACCTATTGTCCTGTTGCCCTGAATGTCAGGAAGGTCTTTGTTTCAGGCCACCCCTTTGTGAAGCCTGAAAAAAACAGGTTTCAAATGGAAATGAATGGGCATCACCTGTGGCTCTTTGCTTAATTGCTTTGAAAATGGATGTGTCTGAATCAGCCTCTTGGCCCTGTTTGAGGCAATGGCTTAGATTCTCACCACCTGAAGTATCTTAAGAATGATCCCATGTGTGCATTCAAAACCAAAATGGCCAAAAGAGCAGTCATTGTGGATGAAGTCTCTCCCCTTCCTCTTTTAGGTTCCTGACCTCCATCAAGTGAGAATAGGGATCCTTTGGGTCAAATGATTTCTTCAAAGCCCTGCAGAAGCTAGCCGATATGTGCTTGGGTTTTATAATGACTCCAATTCACATAAAAAAATAAACCCCACAGTCAGTAGGCCTCAAATTGGAGAAGCAGAGAAGTATTAACAGCAGGCCTATTTGATCACTCCTAGTTCACAGGAAGTGTGTCCAGGCAACCCTGATTTTAGGCTATTAAGGGGCAAGGGAGATTATTTTGGAGACTGTCTTGGGTTTCGCCCCTCATGGAAACATCCAGCCAGAGGTTATGATGAGTGTCTATATGAAAGATCATGAGGGCCATGTGGGAGTGTTTTGGTTTTAATTGTGGCCATTTGTTTGGTGTTTGGAAGAGATGACTGTGTCCACCTTTACATGAACTCTGGTGTGATTCCCCTTAGAGACTGAGTTCTGGAACTGAACTCAGAGAATTATTGCCATGAATTGTGTTGGGATTTTCGGAGGCCATGCATGAGAGTCCCCCTTGAAAACTGAGATCTATGTGCAGGGTGGCTTTCAACAGAGCACTGGGAATCACAGCCAAGATATCACGTGATTTTATTCTGAAAGACTTGTCAGCCATATTTGAGAGTCAAAACACACATGGACCTCATTGTAGACCTCAATGGGACTGGCTTCATGTGACCATTTGGCCACTTTTTGAGAAGCCTTGCCTGTGAGAATTCTTCAAAGCTTTCATTGAAATGTGCTTCCTCTACATTTAATGGTTCTGGAGTGAATTTTAACCCACAGTGCCTCCAACATCATCATTGAAAAATGGCTACAAAAATACCATAAAATTTTTGAAATTCCCATGACCAGGTGGCAATGGAGGACCTTTGGATGTCCTGTTGCTGATCATGAGTATACCAGACAGTGCTTTGATTGACTCGGTTTCATGAAAATCGTGTAGAACAGAGATGCCAATAAGTTGGAGCCTGCTGAGTAGTGGGCCTAGAGCCGTGGTGGTCAGGTGTGTGATAAAACATCTGTGGTGGGGCCTGTGGAACTTCCATTGGCTTCCAAATGGCTTGTGACTGACATGGTGCAGCAAGCAGTCCCTTCTATATAAAGGCATCTTGTAATACTGAGAGATTTCAGGGCAATGTTCAGAATCAAGTTGCTATGGTCAATGGGGCAATATATGTGGGCTAGAAGTATGTTTGGTGCATTCTCCTGCAGAAACTGACCCACCACATGTGACAGAACTCCCTCCAGCACTGTGACCCACTAGAACTCCTTGTATTTTTGAATCAAATAGCAAACTCCCAGTGTAGCAGCAAGAAACACCATGAAATTTGGAGGATGACCAAATGGCTTCACAGTCTACATGGGGAGACACTTAGTCCCCAGAGGTCACAGTTTACCTACAAAGAGCAAATTCAGCACTGCTGCCTCATCTTCACTGGAAAATAAGAAACCATGTCCTCCAGGTCACATAGATGTAGACCCAGCTTTGATGGTCTCACTACAAATGAAGCTAAAGCTCCAGAAAACAACATATTTTTCAGGTGCCCAACCTCAGAGGCAGTTCTTCAAGAAGTCTTTAGGCCAGCAGAGCTCCATGTTTGTGGAGTGTTTACCCTATCCCTTACTTTTGGGAACTCCTCTACCACCTCCAGTGTTGTGAACTATTGAGCATATTCCATTCCAGATATGTATTCACAGATTTTCTAACACTTCTCCTCTAATTGTGTCTTACTTGGGGCAAAAGTAATGTCAAGCCATAGTTCTTGATGAGAGTGGGAACATTTTTGTGGAGCACATATTTGAATACACATTGGATTCATTTTCCAATTTTCCATTTGAAATACTGAATCCCTGACACTAACCCCTACCCTACTAGACTCTGACTACTAATCGTAATATCATGGAAAATAATAAGCCAATCAGAATAGAAATACAAGCAGTTAAGAGGAGGCATGTTTGGTATTCTTGGACTTGCCTTTTGCATTATATAGGGTAGGAGTTATAAATCTAGTCAATTTTTTTTTGTTGAAATAGTTCTCCATGTGTTTTTAAAGTTAACAAACATGTGAATTTATGTCTCCCTTTTTCTGTAGCCTAGTCAGCAAATGTATTTTTATATGCATATATAGAATCCTACCTAGTATCACACGTACATTTTTGTGAGGTGGCTGACTTGGCAGATACAAATTGTGAGAAGATATCACTCCTCCTAAATGCTGTTGAAACTGAAAATTCAACCTATGGCTGAGCCTCCTATTTGAACAACATTATACATAAATCCATGTTCAGTAAAATTAATATTTTTGGATCTCTGGATGATATGTATTTCACGATAAATTTCGGTTGGCATACATAATGCTACATTGTAATGTCTCTCTGTGTATTGTTTATACTCTCAAGATTTTTCAAAATATGAAATATATGTGCCTTATTGTGCACTCCCCAAATTCATTCATATCATGAATGTGGATTTATAATCAACTTTTCAAAAGATAATTCTCAGAAATATTCATCAACCTGAAATACATATTGGTTGCCTAGTACTGAAAACTATCTTCAGTAAATGGTGCACACAAAACCTAATATTTCGACATTGCAAGTTGGCCGCGAATACAGTGCATCACACCCACTGTACCACGCCACATTGCAGGTGAATAACGAGTTAGAATGACAAAAGACTATCTTGTTAGGATCTTACAGAAAAATGGGTGTGCACCGAAACCTAAAAGAATGATTTCCACCAACGAGGTCCGGTAATTGAGTCTCAAACGCGAGCCAAATATGCAACCGGAGATCTGGGCTTACTGATCCGTGCGGCCCGCCCCGTGGCTACAGACGTCGGGGCACCACCGAGAAGCGACTAGCATCCAGGGAGAAACGTTGCTGCAGATTCTGTGGAATCCTGCCGGCTGACCCCCCACTGAGCCCCAGGCGGAGATCGGGATCTCAGTCAGGGAAGGAAGCGCTACAGTTCTATCCCCCACAACGGAAACTCCACCAAGGAAACCAACGGCAACCATCTTGGAGAGCTGAAGTAACCACCGCCACTCTCCGACAGATTGCAACAATAAAACAGTTGTGTGTTTTCCGCTCATCTCCCATACAGTAGGATATTTGCATAAAATCTTTCCTAAGCTTTCCAGGGGAGGGATTATCGGAGAGAGCCTGAATAAAGATGGGGGGGAAACTAGAGGCACCTGACCTTCTACTCCCCCTCCCATCAGTGGTGAAAACAGAATCTGTCTAGCCAGCGATGGGGAAGGGGCAAACGGAAAAAAAAAAACAATAGAGTGCTGGGGTTCCCAATAGACACAATCCACACCCAAGAAACGGCAGGCCAGAGTACAGTTTGAGCTGCCGAGGGCATTACTCAGGGGAAAACTGGTGTAGCAGGAGAAACCAGGACTAGCAGGAGAAACCAGGGGACTAGAGGCCAGGCCCGCGTGACTGGGCGCCTGGAGAACGCTCGCCCGCCGGCAACAGCCGGCCCGCTGCAGGAGCGACTGGACGGCTGGAGACAGCCTGCCCACCAGCGACCAATCACCTGCCATATGCCCGCCCTAATGGGTGGCTAGAGATCGCACAACCGCCGGTGACAGCCCACCCGCTGACTGCGTGACTGGACAGCTTGTGACCGCCTGCACACCCGCGACCAGGAGCTGAAAACAAACAGAGACAGTACAGTCCCACACCCCCATGCGAACACCCGGGCAAAGAGCCTGGGGCCCACCATAGCAGAGAGGTGACATCACTGGAGCTCAGCCGTCGGAATTCCTTCCCAGTGGAATCCACTTTAGCATGCACAGTCTACCAACACAAAGGAGCTACAATAGAGATATATAAAACCAAAACAAATATATAGAAGAGAGCAGAAACACAGCAATCAAACGGAGCTGGAAAGTAATGTGAACTTCATGAAAAAACAAGGGAAAAAGGTGTACAAATAATGCCGGACAACTTAATTCTACAGGAGGACCTAGAATCATCAGAAACAGGGATAGGGAAAAAACTCAATGCATCCCTAACTCAGATGGAAAGAAATATTAGAGAAGACATGAGGCAGCAAGTCCAAGCAATAAAAGAATATTTTGAAAATGAATTAAACAAACAAATTCAAATGGCAAAGAACGAGCTTTACCAAAAGACAGAGTTCTTAAAAAAATCAAACAGTAATCCTAGGAATGCAGAAAAATATAAACCACATTAAAAACTCAAACGAGAATATTGTAAATAGACTAGATTAAGTAGAAGTCAGAAGATCAGATAATGAAGACAAAGTTTATCAACTTGAAAAGAATATAGTCAACACAGAAAAGATGCTTATATCCCATGAGCAATCTATTTAAGAGATATGGGATGTCATAAAAAAACAAATTTGAGAGTCATCAGGATAGAAGAAGGCATAGAGATTCAAACCAAAGGAATGGACAACATATTAAATGAAATAATTCTAGAAAACTTCCCAGAGATAAAAGATGGAATGGATTGCCAAATCCTTGAAGCCTACATGACCTCAAACATTCAAAACCATAATAGACCAACTCCAAGACATAGAATTATCAAGATAGCTAACATACAGAACAAGGAGAGAATATTAAAAGCTAAAAGAGAAATGAGGAAGATTACATTCTGGGGTAAACCAATTAGGTTAACGACTGATTTTTCATCACAAACTTTGAAAGCGAGTAGATCCTGGAACAATGTATTTCAAACGCTGAAAAATAATGGATTCCAACCAAGAGTACTGTATCCATCAAAATTAAGTTTGGGATTTGACAATGAAATTAGTGTCTTTCACGATAAACAAAAGCTAATAGAATTTGCAGAAAGAACACCAGCACTGCAAAGCATTTGAGCAAAATACTAGAAGAAGAGGAATTGAAAAATAGTGCCCCAAACTAACAGCAGGAGGTATCTCAGTAAAGGGGGAGGAAAATAACCAAAAAGTAAAAACTAGCCAAACTAAAAATAAATAAATAAATAAACATGAATGAAAGTAAAAATCATATTTCAATTGTAACCTTAAATGTTAATGGCATAAACTCACCAATCAAGAGACATATGTTAGTAACCTGAATCAAAAAAACAAATCCTACAGTCTGCTGCCTTCAGGAGACTCATATGATAGGTAAAGACATACACAGGCTGAAAGTAAAAGGTTGGGATAAATCATACCACTCACATGGCCCTCGGAAGCAAGCAGGAGTAGCCATACTCATATCAAATAAAATCAATTTCAAACCTACGTTAATAAAAAGGGATAACGAAGGACACTATGTACTGTTAAAAGGAACCATCCACCAACAAGAAATAACAATTATCAATTTGTATGCACCAAACAATTGAGCTGCAACGCTCATGAAACAAACTCTCCTCAAGTTCAAGAGTCAAATAGACTACAACACAATAACTACGGGTGACTTCAACACACTGATCTCGCCATTAGAAAGATCCTCTAGACAAAAACTGAATAAAGAAACTATGGAATTCAACAGCACAATAAATAACCTAGGCTTAACCAACATATATAGAATATATCAACCATCCTCAAGTGGATACACGTTCTTCTCAGCAGCACAAGGATCCTACTCAAAGATAGTTCATATATTATGCCATAGGGCAACCCTTAGTAAATATAAAGGCTTGGAGATAATACCATGCACCATATCTGATCATATTGGAATGAAACTGGAAATAAATGATAAAAGAAGGAAGGAAAAATCCTACATCATATGGAAAAATGAACAATATTCTACTGAATGATCAATGGGTTACAGAAGACATAGAGGAGGATATAAAAAATTCTTATAGACAAATGACAATACAGACACAACATACTGGAATCTATGGGACACAATGAAAGCAGTTTTAAGAGGGAAATTCATTTCTTGGAGTTCTTTCCTCAAAAAAATAAAATAAAATAAAATAAATGAACTCACACTACACCTCAAAAACCTAGAAAAAGAAAAGAAAAACAACACCAAATGTAGTAGAAGACAAGAAATAATTAAAATTAGAGCAGAAATCAACGAAATTGAAACCAAAAAAAAAGCATTGAAAAAATTGATAAAACTAAAAGTTGGTTCTTTGAAAACATAAATAAGATCGACAGGCCCTTAGCCATGCTAACAAAGAGAAGAAGAATGAGAACTCAAATTACTAACATACGGCATGAAAAAGGCATTATCACAACAGACACTACAGAAATACAGAAGATAATTAGAAAGTATTTTGAAACCCTATATTCAAATGAAATAGAAGATAGTGAAGATATCAATAAATTTCTTAAGTCATACGATGTGCCAAGATTGAGTCAGGAAGACACACACAATTTAAACAGACCAATAACAACGAAGAAATACAAGAAGCCAGCAAAAGACTACGAACCAAAAAAAGCCCTGGAGCGGATGGGTATAGAGCGGAGCTCTACAAAACCTTAAAAGAAGAATTAATACCAATACTTTTCAAGCTATTTCAAGAAATAGAAAATGAAGGTGCTCTTTCAAATTCATTCTATGAGGCCAAAATCACCCTGATCCCGAAACCAGACAAAAACACTTCAAAGAAAGAAAACTACAGACCATAATCTCTAATAAACTAGGATGCAAAAATTCTCAATAAAATCCTGGTGAATGTAATACAAAAGCATATCAAAAAATTGTGCACCATGATCAAGTAGGATTCATCCCAGGGATGCAAGGCTAGTTCAATATACGGAAATCCATAAATGCTATTCACCACATCAATAGACTTAAAGACAAGAACCATATGATCATCTTGATAGATGCAGAAAAAACATTCGACAAAGTTCAGCCTCCCTTTATGTTCAAAACACTAGAAAAACTAGGGATAACAGGAACTTACCTCAACATTGTAAAAGCTATATATGCTAAACCTCAGGCTAGCATCATCATAAATGGAGAAAAACTGAAGGCATTCCCTCTAAAATCTGGAACAAGACAGGGATGCCCTCTATCACCACTTCTATTCGATTTAGTTCTTGAAATACTAGCCAGAGCAATTAGACAGACAAAAGAAATTAAAGACATGAAAATAGGAAAAGAAGAACTTAAATTATCGCTATTTGCAGATGACATGATAATATATTTAACAGACTCAAAAGGGTCTACAAACAACTGCTAGAGTTAATAAATGAATTCAGCAAAGTGGCAAGATATAAAGTCAACACGCATTAATCAAAGGCATTCCTGTATATCAGCAGAAAAACTTCTGAAATGGAAATGAGGAAAACCACTCCATTCACTATATCCACAAAGAATATAAGATAATTGGGAATCATCCTAACGAAAGAGGTGAAAGATTTATATAATGAAAACTACAGAACCCTAAAGAGAGAGATAGAAAAAGATCTTAGAAGATGGAAAAATGTACTTTGTTCATGGATAGGCAGAACTAACATCATCAAAATGTTGATATTACCCAAAGTTCTCTACAGGTTTAAATAGGTGCCAATAAAAATCCCAAAGGCATTTATTGTAGAAATGATAAAGCAATCATGAAATTCATATGGAAAAACAAAAGACCCTGAATACCAAAAGCAATTCTAAGCAGGAAGTGTGAATCTGGAGGTATAGCGATACAAGAGTTCAAACTGTACTACAAAGCAATAGTAATAAAAACATCGTGGTACTGGTACCAAAACAGGCAGCTGGACCAATGGTATAGAATAGAGGACACAGAAACCAATCCACAAAATTACAACTTTCTTATATTTGATAAAGGTGCTAAAAACATGCAATGGAGGAAAGATAGCATCTTCAACAAATGGTGCTGGGAAAATTGGAAATCCATATGCAACAAAATGAAACTGAATCCCTTTCTCTCACCATGCACAAAAGTTAACTCAAAATGGATCCAGGAGCTAGATATCAAATCAGAGACACTGCGTCTAATAGAAGAAAAAGTTGGCTAGATCTACATACTGTGGGGTCGGGCTCCACATTCTTTAATAGGATGCCCATAGCCAAAGAGTTAATAACAAGAATAAACAAATGGGACTCACTTAAACTAATTTTTTTTTCTCAGCAAGAGAAACAATAAGAGAGGTAAATAGAGAGCCTACATCCTGGGAACAAATTTTTACCCCTCACACTTCAGATAGAGCCCTAATATCCAGAATATACAAAGAACTCAAAAAAATTAAACAATAAGATAACAAATAACCCAATCAACAAATGGGCCAAGGACCTGAACAGACACTTCACAGAGGAGGACATTCAATCAATGAACAAGTACATGAAAAAATGCTCACTATCTCTAGCAGTCAGAGAAATGCAAATCAAAACCACCCTATGATACCATCTCACTCCAGTAAGATCGGCAGCCATTATGAAGTCAAACAAAATAAGTGTTGGTGAGAATGTGGGGAAAAGGGTACACTTGTACACTGCTGGTGGGACTGCAAATTGGTGAGGCCAATTTGGAAAGTACTATGGTGATACCTGGGAAAGCTGGGAATGGATCCACCATTTGACCCAGCTATCACCCTTCTTGGACTATTTCCTGAGGATCTTAAAAGAGCGTACTGTAGAGATACTGCCACATCAATGATCATAGCTGCACAATTCACAATAGCTAGACTGTGGAACCAACCTAGATGCCCTTCAATAAATGAATGGATAAAAAAATGTGGCTTTTATACAAAATGGAGTATTACTCTTCATTAAAAAATGACAAAATCATAGAATTTGCATGGAAATGGATGGCATTAGAGCAGATTATGCTAGGCGAAGCTAGCCAATCCTTAAAAAAACAAATGCCAAATGTCTTCTTTGATATTAAAAGAGCAACTAAGAACAGAACATCGAGGAAGAGCATGAGGAAAAGTTTATCATTAAACAAAGACGAGTTGGGGGAGAGAAAGGGAGAGAGAAGGGAAAGCATATGGAAATAGTAGGAGACCCTCAATGTTACACAAAATTACATATAAGAGGATTTGAGGGGAAATTGCGGGGAAACAATGGAGAGAATTGAACAACAACAGATGAGGTAGAGAGGGAAGATGGGAGGGGAGGGGAGGGGGGATAGTGGGGGATAGGAAAGGTCGCAGAATACAACAGTCACTAATATGCTATTATTCAAAAATGTGAATGTGTAACCAATGTGATTCTGAAATTCATATTTGTGGAAAAAATGGGAGTTCATAACCCATTTGAGTCAAATGTATCAAAGATGATATATCATGAGCTTTGTAATGTTTGGAACAACCAATAGAAATAAATAAATAAATAACGGTTTAAAATTGAGTGGGAAGAAATCAGCTAAAAATGGGTTGAGATGCATTCATTTTGCTAAGCAGAAACTTTGTTTCATTTAGTTGTAACTATCACAAATTTATTTTACCAGGAAATTGGCTTTTGAAAATGCACATAAATTGAGATTAAAGGATAATTCACCTACCTTCATGAAAAATTCATAGCATTTTCTATATTTTTCATATTTCATTTTTTTCGTGAATATTTTGTCATGGACCAGGTCTAGTCTTAGGCTATTCTTCCAGAATACTACCTCATCTGACAAATTCGTACAATGTGTTGGATTGTTGTTTTCACCTTTTATTTAATAGTTTCTAGTTGATAATGTGTATTTTCTTTATCTTTATTTGCACATATATACCCAACAATATCTTTGCATTTTATGTTTTACTGGGGAAGAGACTCATCAAAAGCTCTTTGTTATATGTATCAACAATCAGACATTTAGAGCACACAATTATTCTTAATTTTGCATGAAAATATCTTTGTACTATTTTCTTATACAGATTTAGAATTATTAATAATGTCCCTACTGTAATAAGTAATTACTTACAAGAAGAATTAAACAATTTACTTTATATCAATTATGAATATGAAAAGTACTAAAATAAGCATTTGGCAATTAATACACAATTGATAGAAATTGAAATCACAAGAAAGCCTTTAAAATGTCAGTGCATATGGTCCTTAAATAATAGGTTATTCAAAAAACTTTTTCTAATTCATAAGATTTAATATGCCATATTATAGCTTAATGTGATATAAAACTTTAAATTATCAGTATTGATAAAAAGAATGATACCTGTTTATTTAAATATGTTTATTTGATTTTCACTGTAAGATGTTAATTCTGGAAGGCTTGAGAATTAAGAAAGTTTTGGTCTATATTATTTTTAACAGGCTAATCAAAGTACTTTTAAATGTATATGTATGTATATATATATAATATGTAATGCATATGCATGAATATAGATACATATGTATAAAAATTTATTTTAATATATCTATCAGGTGATTATAATTATTAAATTTTCTCAAGAAAAGAACAATGACTATAAAAAACAGTCTTAAATTTAAATTTCATAGCATACTACTGCTTGTAATGACATGAGAGAAAAACAGATATGAAAGGAAAATGAAAAAGCAAGAGAGAGAAGGGGGAAAATGAGGAAGAAAGTGAGTAAAGATGAGGGAGAGGCATGTTCGATGTAAAGATAAAAGTGGAGGGGCTGGGTTTGTGGTTCAGTGGTAACATGCTTTTCTAGCATGTGTGGGACACTGGGTTCTATTCTAAGCACCACATACAAATAAACAAAATGAAGGTCAATCACAACTGAAAAAATTAAAAATAAAAAAGTAGAAATATTACCAAAACTCCAAGCTTTTATGAATGTTAAATTAAAAAAATTATGTTACATAGCCTTATGTAATTTCTAGACTATCCAAAAGAGTCATTAAATGTTAGATTATTAGTGCGATAACTAAAAATCCATTGCTCTTGCCTCAAGATTCTGTGGCATGCTACTGGTAAAATAAATTCTATTATAACACCAAAAAAAAAAATCTAATATTTCTATAGTAACTGACCCAGTTTAATATCAAGGCTAGTAGATTCCTATGGGACATGATGTGTATTTTGACATTCATTTTTATTCAACACTGGAACATTACTATTTCTTCAGTTTATGCACATCATAGGATATATATTTCATCCACAAGTTCGCTAATTTATACGCATTTGTTTCACTTTCAGTCACTTCCTGCTTCAGAACACATGTATTTCTCTATGTTTCTTGACTGCTCTTTTCATGAGACTTCTTTCCAAACTCATTATTTTCGATTTCCATTATCACATTTGAAGCAAAACTCACACACCCGTCATGATAAACCAAACCCTAATATTACCATTAGATGTACAACTAGCTGGAATGAATGATTGTATATCAATATAAGATTTCTTACTTAGTTTCAGATATCAATTAAATCCATTATTTAAAGTGGAACCAGTTATATTATTTATTCACAGTATGGTCTTTTCATGCATTATCTCTATATTCATAGACACAGGATACACCTCTTTGTACCCCCAATACTAATTTATACGTCTTCAAAATATTGCTCCCAGAAATGGTGGAAGAAATTCACATGTCACCTGATTTACATATACATTTTATCACAGTAATATTCTGGACACAAAACGCAAAGGTGACACTTATGATTTTACCAAACCTAAATGGAAAGTGAACATGGATTACTAAAAACTTCCATGTCCAGTTTGCCTAATGCTCTCAAATGTGAATCCTATTCTTGACTACATATTTGTTTCTTCCTAAGATTATATATTCAACCTCAAGCCCGTTGAAAATGTCTAATCTTATCACTCACTTTTTCATTTGCCTGATTTCCTAATGTCTCTATTGATATCTGCTTTCCTACATATTTTCCCCAGATTATCATTGTGACTGACTCTTCACATGTGCTCACATTTACATTCAATCTCTACCAGAAACCCTATTGCAAAAGAACTTTTGGTCCAAATCCTATACTCACTCTTAGTTCTAAACCTACAGACTATCTTTCTAATAATACCAACTATCCCTTTTTGACTAGAAGTTCTCTTTGACATTCCATCATTCAAGGTACAAAGTCCTATGCCATTGAACATTGATTTATCTGAGACATTTCTGCAGAACATAATTCAAAGCTAAGTATCCCAATCAAGGGCCCAATGCCCTTCTGGGCTTCAAATCTTACCTAGATTTCTGTTTTCATTCTTATATTTCACTTTTACATTCTTGTAAATATTACAGGTTCCCAATACCATTATTCATGCCGTAGAATGTTTCTTAACCCAAATTGAACTTTTATTAACCGTAACCATACACTCTTCCCTGAATCAAACTTTACAGAAGAGCAGGGACAGAGTTGCTTTTACAATACAGGAATGTAGGGGTTCTTAAACCTGCTGAGATCCTCAAAGGTCCATGCACAAATGATCCCTGGAGAAGACGTAGGCAGCTATGAAGGAGTTGAGAGAGCAAAAGTCATCTTGCATGGCAAACCCCCTTGTCAGGATGAAGGGATGTGTCTGAATCAGTCTCTCTATCTAAATGTAGAGAAGATGGACTAAACCAGTCCTGTTTGGGGAGATGTTCCCAGGCGCCTATGTTTGTTATACCATTCTATCTTGAGAAATTGTCACCGAAAGTAGGGGCAGCCTCTATCTCATGGGACCCTTGGAAGCAAATGTTAAAACAAAGTGATTGCCAAGGTAGTGACCTCATACATTTCCTGAAGAAAGTGACCTACCTCACTTCCTTGGTGATGTAACTCTCTGAACTTGGGATCCAAGATGCCAGGCTGCCAGAGCCAGTCCCAGTCCCAATCCCAGTGGGCTCACTTGTTTGGATGTACCAAGGACAGAGTCAGTATTTCTTGGTATCTACTGATGTGAGGATTGCCAAATGCCAGGACAGATCTGAAGAGGGGCCTTTCCTGAGAAAGCAGGTAGTGGCTCACCGCTGGCTCCTGAGAACTTCACAGAGTTTGCAAAGGAGACAGATCTGAGACAGGACAGGACATTTCATTGGAACATAATACGGCCCAACAGACAGAGGACACTCCAGATAGTCAGAGACCTACTTGCGGGAAGGAGATGCCTTTGTGAGTGTGAGTGTCAGTTTGTGGTTTTGTCTCATGTTCTGAGAATAGGTAGGAAAGACAGTTTGTTTGGTTTGGAATGGACTGTTTCTAGTAAGTCTTTTGACAAGGTGAGTGATTCTATGCCTGTGTATCCCACTGTGTCCGTGGTTGTAGACATTAGAAAAGAGAATGCATCAATGGATATGTCCTGTCTCGTAGAAAGCTTCCAAGCATTCATCCTGCCCAATTTATGAATGAACTGCAGCTTGCCTTATGGAGGGACAACACCTACTATCTTCCTAAGTTCCTGTTTTCTTCCTGAATTCTGGCAACTCTGCAGAATAGGCTCATGGTTTTGTGTCCAAGATATGTACCACCTCCAAGCTCTGTTACATGGCCATGTACTGGATAGCGGTAAGGAATGGCGAGCATCTCAGAAAACTCAGATATCAGTGTGACCAGGAAATTCTCAGTGGAGAAACCCTGCTTTGGGCCATTCTCTTACCTATGTTTCTGTTGCCCTGAATGTCAGGAAGGTCTTTGCCTCAGGCCACCCCTTTGTGAAGCCTGAAGAAAACAGTTTTCAAATGAAAATGAATGGTCATCACCTGTGGCTCTTTGCTTAGTTTCTTTGGAAATGGATGTGTCTTAATCAGCCTCTTGGACCTGTGTGATGTTGTGGCTTAGATTCTCAGCACCTGATGGATCTAAAGAAAGATCCCATGTGTGCATCCAAACCAAAATGGCAAAAAGATCAGTTATGGTGGATGAAGTGTCTTGCCTTCCTTTGTTATGTTCCTGACCTACATCAAGTGAGAATAGGGATCATTTGGTTCAAATGAAATCTTCAAAGCCCTAAAGAAGTGCTTGGGTTTTCTCATTATTCCAAATCACATAAAGAATCTATACCTGACAGGCAGTAGGCTTCAAAATGGAGAAGCAGAGCAGTATTAACTGCAGTCCTATTTTATCACTCCTGGTTCAAATGCAGGGTGTCCAGGCCCCCATGACTTTAGGCAAATGAGGGGTAAGAGAGCTTATTTTGGACACTAACACATACCCCACTAGACTCTGACTACTAATCCTAACAT
Source organism: Callospermophilus lateralis (assembly GCF_048772815.1). Classification (NCBI taxonomy): domain Eukaryota; kingdom Metazoa; phylum Chordata; class Mammalia; order Rodentia; family Sciuridae; genus Callospermophilus; species Callospermophilus lateralis. The sequence goes on along the minus strand of NW_027511180.1, from coordinate 361,600 downwards.
GATGGAGAATAATAACCAAAACAGAATAGAAATACAAGCAGTTCAGAGGAGTCATGTTGTATAATTGGACTTGCCTTTTGCATTATATAGGGTAGGAATTATAAATCTACTCAATTTTTAATTAAAACAGTTCTCCATGTGTTTTTAAAGTTAACAAATATGTGAATTCCTCTCTCCCTTTGTCTGTGGCCTATTCAGCACATGTGTTTTTATATGCACATATAGAATCCTACCTGGTATCACATGTATATACTTGAGAGGTTGCTGACTTGGCAGATGCAAATTGTGAGAAGAGATCACTCCTCTTAATGCTGTTGGAACTGAAAATTCAAACTATTGGTGACCTTTCTAGCTGAACAAAATTATATATAAATCCATGTTCAGTAAAAAGTATATTTTGGGATGTGTGGATTATATATATTTCATAATAAATTTCGATTGGCATATATATTGCTACTTTTTAATGTCTGTGTGAGTGTGTGTGTGTGTATATATATAGGCATATGTATATATATGTATCTATATATATATCTATATATCTATATATCTATATATCTATCTATATCTATATCTATATCTATCTATATATATATATATATATACACACTCTCCAGATTTTTGAAAATATGAAATTTATGTGTCTTATTATACACTCCCAAAATTTATTCATGTTCATGTATGTGGATTTATTATCAACTTTTCACAAGATTATTCTCAGAAATATTCATCCACCTGAAATACATATTTGTTTCCTAGTACTGAAAACTAACTTCGGTGAATGATGCATACAAATCCTAATATTTCTACAGTTACTGACCAAGTTTAACATCAATGCAAGTAGATTCCTATGGGACATGATATGTATTTTGACGTTCATTTGTATTCAACACTTGTACATTACTATTTCTTCAGTTTATGCACATCATGGGATATATATTTCATCCACAAGTTCGCTAATTTATATCAATTTGTTCCACTTTCAATTACTTCCTGCTTCAGAACACATGTATTCCTCCATGTTTCTTGACTAGTCTCTTCATGAGACTTCTTTACAAACACATTATGTTCGATTTCCATAATTACTTTTGAAGCAAAACTCACACACCCTTAATGACAAACCATAACCCTCATATTACCATTAGATGTATAACTGATAGGAATGAATGACTGTGTATCAATATAAGATTTCTTATATATTTTAAGATATCAATTTAATCCATTATTTAAAGTGGAATCAGTTATATTATTTATTCACAGTATCATCTATTCATGCATTATCTCTATATTCATAGACACAGGGTACACCTCTTTGTACCCGCAATACTAATTTATACATCTTCAAAATATTGCTCCCTGAAATGGTGGAAAAAATACTTATGTCACCTGATCTACGTATACATTTTATCACAGTACTATTTTGGATACAAAATGCAAAGATCACACATATGTTTGTATAAAAGCCTAAATTGAATGGGAGCATGGATTACTAAAAACATTGATGTCTAGGTTGCCTAATTCTCTCAAATGTCCATCCTATTGGTGACTACATATTTGTTTCTTCAAAGATTATATAGTCAACATCAACCCTGTTAAAATGTCTAATCCTATCACTCACTTTATACTTTGCCTGATTTCCTACTGTCTCTATTGATGTTTCCTTTCCTACATATTTTCCCCATTTTACCTATGTGACTGACTCTTCACATGTGCTGACATTGACATTCATTCTATTACCGAAACCCTATTGATAAAGAACTTTTGGTCCATATCCTGTACTCACTCTTCTTGCAAAACCTACCGACTATCTTCCTAATCCTATGGACTATCCCTGTTTGAGTGGATGTTCTTTTCTACAATCTATCATCCAAGGTACAAGGTCCAATGTCATTGATAATCAATTTATCTGAGACATCACTGCAGAACGTAATTCAAAGCTAAGTATCCAAATCAAAGGCCCAATGCCAATATGGAATTTAAATCTTACTACATTTCTGTTTTCATACATATTTTTCAACTCTATGTTCTTATATATATCACAGATTCCCAATACCATTATTCATCCAGCAAAATGATTCCTAACCCAAAACAAACATGCAATTAACCCTAACCATAAACTGTTCCCTCAATCTACATTTACAAAAGAGCAGGGACAGAGTTGGTCTTACAATACAGGAAAGTAGGGGATTGTCCACCTGCTGAGAACCTCAAAGGTCCATGCAGAATTGATCCCTGGAGAAGATGTAGGCAGGTATGAAGGTCCTGAGAGATCAAAAGTCATCTTCCATGCCAAACAACCTGGTCAGGATGAAGGCTTTTGTCTGAATCAGCCTCTCTCTTCTTAATCTAGAGAAGATGGACCAAATGAGGCCTGTGTGGAGAGCTGTTCCCAGGTGCCTATGGTTGATATACCATTCTAACTTGTGAAAGTGTCAGAGAAATACGGTCAGCCTACATGTCATGGGACACTTGGATGCATGTGTTAGGACAAACTGGTTGCCAAGGCAGTAACCTCATTCAGTTCCTGAAAGAAGTTACCTCACCTCACTTTTTTGTTCATGGCACTTTCTGAACTTGGGATCCAGGAAGCCAGGCACCTAGAGCCTGTCTCAGTCCCAGACCTAGTGGTCTCACTTGTTTGATATAACAAGGACAGAGTCAGTCTTTCTTGGTATCTACTGATGTGAGAATGGACAAATGACAGGAAAGCTCTTAAGAGGGGCCTTTCCTGAGAAAGAAGGCAGTGGCTAACTGCTGGCTCCTGACAACTTCACAGAATTGGCCATGGACACCAGATGTGAGATAGGAGAGGCCATTTCGGGGGAACATAGTATGGCCTATCAGTCAGAGGACACTCCGGATAGTCACAAACCTACTTGGAGGAAGGAGGTGCTTATCTGGCTGGGGGTGTGGGTTTGTGGTTTTTTTCTCATGCTCTGAGAATATGTCTGAAAGGCGGTTTGTTTGGTTTGGAGTAAAGTGTTTCCAGAAAGTCGTATGAAAAGGCGAGTGTTTCTATGTCTGTGTATCTCACTGTGTCAGTGGTTGTAGACATTAGCAAAGAGAATGCATCAATGGATGAGTCTTGTCTAGTAGAAAGCTTCCCAGCATTCATCCTTCCCAATTTATGAATGGACTGCGGCTTGCCATATGGATCGGCAACACCTACTATCTTCCTAAGTTACTGTTTGCTTCCTGAATTCTGGCCACTCTCCAGAATAGGCTCATGGTTTTGTGTCCAAGATATGTACCACCTCCAAGCTCTGTGACACGGCCATGTATTGTTTAAATGAAGGGCATGGCGAGCATCTCAGAAAACTCAGATATCAGTGTGACCAGTAAAGACTCAGTGGAGAAACCATGCTTTGGGCCTTTTCCTTACCTAATGTTCTGTTGCCCTGAATGTCAGGAAAGTCTTTGCCTCAGGCCACCCTTTTTGAAGCCTGAAGAAAAGTTTTCAACTGCAAATGAAGGGGCATCAACTGTGGCTCTTTGCTTAATTGCTTTGGAAAGGGATATGTCTTAATCAGCCTCTTGGCCTTGTGTAATTCTGTGGCTTAGATTCTCTGCACCTGATGGATCTAAAGAGAGATCCCATGTATGCATCCAAAAGCAAAATGTCCAAAAGAGCAATCATTGTGGATGAAGTCTCTCTCCTTCCTTGGTAAGGTTCCTGACCTCCATTAAGTGAGAATAGGCCTCCTTTGGGTCAAATAAGTTCTTCAAAGCCCTGCAGATTCTAGCCCATAGGTGATTGGGTTTCCTCATGACTCCAATTCACATGAAGAATCTAAATCCCACCATCAGTAGGCCTCAAATTTAAGAAGCAGAGCAAAATAAACGGAAGGCCTATTTGATCACTCTTAGTTCACAGGAAGGGTGTCCAGGCCACCCTGACTTTAGGCAAATGAGGGGCAAGGAAGCTTATTTTGGACACTGTCTTGGGCTGCACCCCTCACGGAAACCTCCAGCCAGAGGTTATGATGAGTGTCTGTATGGAAGAAAATGAGGGCCATGTGGGAGTGTTTTGGTTTTAATTGTAGTCATTTTTGTGGCGGTTAATAGAGATTACATGGTCCAAATTGGCTTGAACTTTGGTGGGATTCTGTATAAAGACTGAGTTCTCGTACTGAACTCAGAGAAGTATTGCCATGAATAGTGTTGGAATTTTAGGAGTCCACGCATGAGAGTCGCCCTTGGAAACTGAGATCTAGGCCCAGGGTAGTTATTCACAGAGCACTGGAAATCTCAGCCAGGATATCACATGATTTTGTTTGAAAAACTTGGCAACCATTGTTGAGAGTCAAAACACACATGGACCTCACATTGTAGACCTCAATGTTCCTGGATTCATGTGACCTTTTGGCCACTCTTTGGGAAGTCTTTCCTGTGAGAGATCTCCAGATATTTCATTGAAATGAGCTTCCTCACCATTTAATAGTTCCAGAATGCCTCCAACTTCATCCTTGAAAAATGGCTAGGTCAATATATCATGAAATTTTTAAAATTCCCATGACAAGTTGGCACTGGAGATTCTTTGGATATCCTGTGGCCGATCATAAGAATAGCAGTCAGTGCCTTGATTGACTGGTTTTCATAAAAATTGTGCAGAACAGTGATGCCAGGAAGTTGGAGCCTGCTGAGGAGTGGGCCTAGAGCATTGGTGGGCAGGTGTGTGATAAAACATCTGCGGTGTGGTCATGTGGATCTGCCTTTGGCTTCCAAATGGCTTGTGACTGATGTGGTGCAGCCAGCAGTCCCTTCAATGTAAAGGCATCTTGTTATATGCAGAGGTTTTAGGGAAATATTTAGAATCAGGTTGCTATGGTCAAGGGGGCAACTATGTGGGATATAAGCCTGTTAGGTGCATTCTCCTGCAGACCCTGACCCACCACACGTGATAGAACCCCCTCACGCACAGAGTAACAGTTGAATTCTTTGTATTTCGTGAAGCAAATACCAAAATCCCAGTGCAGCAGCAAGAAACACCACGAAAAGTGGAGAATGACCAAATAGCTTCACAGGCCCGTGTGGATACACTTAGCCCCTCGTGTCCACAGTTTACCTACAAAGAGAGTATTCAGCACTGCTGACTCATGTTCAGGGAAAATAAGAAACCATGTCCTCCAGGTCACATAGATGAAGACGCTGATTTGATGGTCTCACTACAAACGAAGCTGAAGCTCCCGACAACAACATATATTTCAAGTGCCCACCCTCAGAGGCAGTTTCTCAAGAAGTCTTTACGCCAGCAGAGCTCCATGTTTTTGGAATGATTACACTGTCCCTTACTTTTGGAATCTCCTCTACCTCCTCCAAGGTTGTGAACTCCTGAGCATATTCCATTCCAGATATTTATTCACAGATTTTCTAACTCTTCTCTTCTAATTGTGTCTTACTCTGCGCGATTGTAATGTCAAGGCATTGTTCTGGATGAGAGTGGGAAGATTTTTGTGTACCACATATTTACATACACATTGGATTCATTTTCCAATTTTCCTTTCAAAATACTGAATACCTCACACTAACACTTAGCCTACTAGACTCTGACAACTATTCCTAATAAGATGGAGAAAAATAAACCAAAATAAATAGAAATACAAGCAGTTCAGAGAAGGCATGGTGTATAGTGGAATTGCCTTTTGCATTATTTAGGGTAGGAGTTATAAATCTAGTCAATTATTTGTTAAAATATTTCTCCATGTGTTTTAAAGTTAACAAATATGTGAATTCCTGTTTGCCTGTCTCTGTAGTCTATTCAGCACGTGTATTTTTACATGAAATTATAGAATCTTACATGATACCACACGTACATTTTTGTGAAGTGGCTGACTTGGCAGATACAAATTTTAAGAGATCACTCCTCCTAAACGCTTTAGAACTGAAAATTCAACCTATGCGTGAGCTTCCTAGTTGAACAACATTATACATAAATCCATGCTAAATAAAATAAATATTTTTGGATCTCTGGATGATATAAATTTCATGGTGAATTTCATATAGCATATATTATGCTATTTTTAATGTCTGTGTGTGTTTGTGTGTGTGTGTGTGTATATATATATATATATATATATATATATATATATATATATATATATATATATATTCTCCAGATTTTTCAAAATATGAAATATGTGTCTTATTATACACTCCCTTAACTCATTCATATTCAAGTATGTGGTTTTATAATCAAATTTTCTCAAGAGTTTTCTCAAAATATTCATTCTCCTGATATACATATTTGTTTCTTAGTACTGAAAACTAACTTTAGTGAATGGTGCATACAAATCCTAATATTTCTACAGTAACTGACCTAGTTTAACATCAACGCAAGTAGATTCCTATGGGACATGATGTGTATTTGGATGTTCATTTTATTCAACACTGGTACATTACTATTTCTTCAATTTATTCACATCATGGGATATATATTTCATCCACAAGTTCGCAAGTTTATAGGCATTTGTTTCACTTTCAATCATTTTCTTCTTCAGATCACATGTATTCCTCCATGTTTCTTGACTGGTCTTTTTATGAGACTTCTTTCCAAACACATTAATTTAGATTTTTATGATCACTTTTGAAGCAATACTCACACACCTTTCATGATAATCATAACCCTAATATTACATATAGATGTATTACTGGTTGGAATGAATGATATTATATCAATACAAGATTTCTTATAATATTTCATATATTAATTCAATCCATTATTTAAAGTGGGAACAGTTAAATTATTTATTCAAAATGTGGTCTATTCATGCATTATGTCTATATTCATGGACACAGGGTACACCTCTTTTACCCCCAATAGTAATTTATTGGTCTTGAAAACATTACTTCCAGAAATGCTTGAAGAAATGCTCATGTCATCTGATCCACATATACATTCTATGACAGTAATATTCTGGACAAAAAATGCAAGGTCACACTTATGATTGTACCAAAGCCTAAAATGAAAGTGAACATGGATTACTAAAAGCATCCATGTCCAGGTTTCCTAATGCTCTCAAATGTCAATCCTAATGGTCACTGCATATTTGTTTCTTCTTAAGATTATATATTCAAACTCAACAGTGTTCAAAATGTCTAATCCTATCACTCACTTTATACTTTGCCTGATTTTGTAAAGTCTCTATTATTATCTGCTTTTCTACATATTTTTCAAAGTTCATCATTGAGACTGAATTTTCATATGTGCTGACATTTACATTCACTCTCTAACTGAAACCCTATTGCTAAAGAAATTTCCGTCCAAATCCTGTACTCACTCTTCTTCCTAAACCTACCGACTATCTACCTAATCGTACCGACTATCCCTTTTTGACTGGATGTTCTCTTCCTCATTCAATCATCCAATGTACAAGGTCCTATGCCATTGTAAATGGATTTATATGAGACATCTGTGCAGAACCTAATTCAACACTACGTATCCCAATCAAGGGCCTAATGCCCTTCTGGGCTTCAAATCCTAGATTTCTGTTTTCATACATATATTTTACCAATATAATTTAATAAATATCGCATGTTCCCAATACCATTATTCATCGTGCAGAATGATTCCTAACCGAAATCGAACCTGTTATTACCCTAACCATCATCGCCTGGAGGTCATTCCTCAAAAAAAGGAAAAACCAACAAATAAATGAGCTCACACTTCATCTCAAAGCCCTAGAAAAGGATGAACAAAACAACAGCAAATGCAGCAGAAGGCAAGAAATAATTAAAATCAGAGCGGAAATCAACAAAATTGAAACAAAAGAAACTATTGAAAAAATCAACAAAACTAAAAGTTGGTTCTTCGAAAAAATAAACAAGATTGACAGACCCTTAGCCATACTAACGAAGAGGATAGAGAACTCAAATTACTAACATACAGGATGAAAAAGTCAATATCACAACAGATGCTACAGAAATTCAGAAGACAATTAGAAATTATTTTGAAAACCTATATTCCAATAAAATAGAAGATAGTGAAGACATCGATAAATTTCTTAAGACATATGATTTGCCCAGACTGAGTCAGGAGGATACACACAATTTGAACAGACCAATACCAATGGATGAAATTGAAGAAGCAATCAAGAGACTACCCACCAAGAAAAGCCCGGGACCGGATGGGGATACAGCGGAGTTTTACAAAACTTTTAAAGAAGAATTAATACCAATACTTTTCAAGTTATTTCAGAAAATAGAAAAAGAGGGAGCTCTTCCAAATTCATTCTATGAGGCCAACATCACGTTGATTCCGAAACCAGACAAAGACACATCAAAGAAAGAAAACTTCAGAACAATAACCCTGATGAACCTAGATGCAAAAATCCTCAATAAAATTCTGGCGAATCGGATACAAAGGCACATCAAAAAAATTGTGCACCATGATCAAGTAGGATTCATCCCTGGGATGCAAGGATGGTTCAATATACGGAAATCAATAAATGTTATTCACCACATCAATAGACTTAAAGATAAGAACCATATGATCATCTCGATAGATGCAGAAAAAGCATTCGACAAGTACAGCATCCCTTGATGTTCGAAACATTAGAAAAAATAGGGATAACAGGAAATTACCTTGACATTGTAAAAGCTATCTATGCTAAGCCTCAGGCTAGCATCATTCTGAATGGTGAAAAATTGAAGGCATTCCCTCTAAAATCTGGAACAAGACAGGGATGCCCTCTATCACCACTTCTATTCAATATACTTCTCGAAACACTGGCCAGAGCAATTAGACAGACGAAAGAAATTAAGGGCATAAAAATTGGAAAAGAAGAACTTAAATTATCATTATTTGCGGATGACATGATTTTATACATAGAAGACCAAAAAGGGTCTACAAAAAAACTACTAGAACTAATAAATGAATTCAGCAAAGTAGCAGGATATAAAATCAACACGCATAAATCAAAGGCATTCTTGTATATCAGCAACAAAACTTCTGAAATGGAAATGAGGAAAACCACTCCATTCACAATATCCTCAAAAAAAAAAATAAAATACTTGGGAATCAACCTAACAAAAGAAGTGAAAGATTTATACAATGAAAACTACAGAACCCTAAAGAGAGAAGTAGAAGAAGATCTTAGAAGATGGAAAAATATACCCTGTTCATGGATAGGCAGAACTAACATCATCAAAATGGCGATATTACCAAAAGTTCTATATAGGTTTAATGCAATGCCAATCAAAATCCCAAAGGCATTGCTTGTACAAATAGATAAAGCAATCATGGAATTCATATGGAAAAATAAAAGACCCAGAATAGCAAAAGCAATTCTAAGCAGAAAGTGCGAATCAGGCAGTATAGCGATACCGGATTTCAAACTATATTACAGAGCAATAGTAACAAAGACAGCATGGTACTGGTACCAAAACAGTCGGGTGGACCAATGGTACAGAATAGAGGACACAGAGACCAATCCACAAAGTTACAACTATCTTATATTTGATAAAGTGGCTAAAAGCATGCAATGGAGGAAGGATAGAATCTTCAACAAATGGTGTTGGGAAAACTGGAAATCCATATGCAACAAAATGAAACTGAACCCCCTCCTCTCACCATGCACAAAAGTTAACTCAAAATGGATCAAAGACCTTGATATCAAATCAGAGACTCTGCGTCTGATAGAAGAAAAAGTTGGCTACGATCTACATATAGTGGGGTCGGGCTCCAAATTCCTTAATAGGACACCCATTGCACAGGAGTTAATAGCAAGAATCAACAAATGGGACTTACTTAAACTAATAAGTTTTTTCACAGCAAAAGAAACAATAAGAGAAGTAAATAGGGAGCCTACATCATGGGAACAAATATTTACTCCTCACACGTCAGATAGAGCCCTAATATCCAGAATATACAAAGAACTTAAAAAATTAGACAATAAGATAACAAATAACCCAATCAACAAATGGGCCAAGGACCTGAACAGAAACTTCTCCGAGGAGGACATACAATCAATCAACAAGTACATGAAAAAATGCTCATCATCTCTAGCAGTCAGAGAAATGCAAATCAAAACCACCCTAAGATACCATCTCACTCCAGTAAGATTGGCAGCCATTATGAAGTCAAACAACAACAAGTGCTGGCGAGGATATGGGGAAAAGGGTTCTCTTGTACATTGCTGGTGGGGCTGCAAATTGGTGCGGCCAATTTGGAAAGCAGTATGGAGATTCCTGGGAAAGCTGGGAATGGAACCACCATTTGACCCAGCTATTGCCCTTCTCGGACTATTCCTTGAAGACCTTAAAAGAGTGTATTACAGGGGTACTGCCACATCGATGTTCATAGCAGCACAATTTACAATAGCTAGATTGTGGAACCAACCCAGATGCCCTTCAATGGATGAATGGATTAAAAAAATGTGGCATCTATACACCATGGAGTATTACGCAGCACTAAAAAATGACAAAATCTTGGAATTTGCAGGGAAATGGATGGCACTAGAGCAGATTATGCTTAGTGAAGCTAGCCAATCCCTAAAAAACAAATACCAAATGTCATCTTTGATATAATGAGAGCAACTAAGAATAAAGCAGGGAGGAAGAGCAGGAAGAAAAGATTAACATTAAACAGAGACATGAGGTGGGAGGGAAAGGGAGAGAAAAGGGGAATTGCATGGAAACGGAGGGAGACCCTCATTGATATACTAAATTACATATAAGAGGTTGTAAGTGGAATGGGAAAATAAACAAGGTGAGAAATGAATTACAGTAGAAGGGGTAGAGAGAGAAGATGGGAGGGGAGGGGAGGGGGGATAGTACAGGATAGGAAAGGTAGCAGAATACAACAGTTACTATTATGGTATTATGTAAAAATGTGGATGTGTAACCCATGTGATTCTGCAATCTGTACTTGGGGCAAAAAAGGGAGTTCATTACTCACTTGAAGCTAATGTATGCTAATGTATGAAATATGATATGTCAAGAGCTTTGTAGGGTTTTGAACAACCAATAAAAAAAAAAAGAAATTTCTGTCCAAATCCTGTACTCACTCTTCTTCCTAAACCTACCGACTATCTACCTAATCGTACCGACTATCCCTTTTTGACTGGATGTTCTCTTCCTCATTCAATCATCCAATGTACAAGGTCCTATGCCATTGTAAATGGATTTATCTGAGACAACTGTGCAGAACCTAATTAAACACTACGTATCTCAATCAAGGGCCCAATGCCCTTCTGGGCTTCAAATCCTAGATTTCTGTTTTCATACATATATTTTACCAATATAATTTAATAAATATCGCAGGTTCCCAATACCATTATTCATCGCGCAGAATGATTCCTAACCCAAATCGAACCTGTTATTACACTAACCATACACTGTTCCCTCAATCTAACTTTACAGAAAAGCAGGGACAGAGTTGGTCTTACAATACAGGAGTGTAGGGAAACTTCCACCTGCTGAGAACCTCGAAGGTCCATGCAGAAATGATCCATGGAGAAGATGTAGGCAGCTATGAAGGACCTGAGGGAGGAAAAGTCAACTTCCATGGTAAACAACCTGGTCAGGATGAAGGGATGTGTCTGAATCAGCCTCTTTCATCTTAATGTAGAGAAGATGGACCAAACCAGGCCTGTGTGGAGAGCTGTTCCCGGGTGCCTATGGTTGATATACCATTCTAACTTGTGAAAATGTCAGAGCGAGTAGGTGCATCCTCCATCTCATGGGACCCTTAGAAGCAACTTTTAGGAAAAAGTTGTTGCCAAGGCAGTGACCTCATTTAGTTCCTGAAGGAAGTGACCTCACCTCACTTCCTTGGTGATGGAACTCTCTGAACTTGGGATACAGGAAGTCAGGCACCCAGAGCCAGTCCCAGTTCATGTCCCAGTGGTCAAACTTGTTTGGATTTTCCAAGGACAGAGACAGTCTTTCTTGGTACCTACTGATGTGAGGATGGCCTAATGCCAGGAAGGTCTGAGGAGGGGCCTTTCCTGAGAAAGAAGGTAGTGGCTCACCACTGGCTCCTTACAGCTTCACAGAGTTGGACATGGAGACCAGATCTGAGAGAGAACAGCCCATTATGGGGGAATATATTATGGCCCACCAGTCAAAGGACACTCCATATTTTCACAGACCTACTTGGGGGTCTGTGTGGGTGTGGGTTTGTGGTTTTGTCTCATGTTCTGAGAATAGGTAGGAAAGTCGTTTTGTTTGGTTTGGTGTGAATTGTTTCTAGTAAGTCTTTTGACAAGGCGAGTGTTTCTATGTCTGTGTATCCCACTGTGTCCGTGGTTGTAGACATTAGAAAAGAGAGCGCATCAATACATATGTCCTATCTAGTAGAAATCTTACCAGCGTTCATCCTGTCCTATTTATGAATGGTCTACGTCTTGCCATATGGATCGGCCACTCCTAATATCTTCCTAAGATCCTATTTTCTTTCTGCATTTTGGCCAAACTCCAGAATAGGCTCATGGTTTTGTGTCCAAGATATGTACCACCTTTAAGCTCTGTGACATGGCCATGTACTGGATAGCTGAAGGCAATGGTGAGCATCTCAGAAAACTCAGATATCAGTGTGATCAGGAAAGTCTCAGTGAAGAAACCTTTGGCTCTTTGCTTAATAGCTTTGGAAAGGGATGTGTCTGAATCAGCTTCTTGGCCCTGTGTGAGGTTGTGGCTTAGATTCTCAGCACCTAATGGATCTAAAAAAAATCCCATGTGTGCATCCAAAACCAAAATACCCATAAGAGCAGTCATTGTGGATGAAGTCTCTCACCTTCCTCTGTAAGGTTCCTGACCTCCATCTTTGAGAATAGGGATCCTTTGGGTCAAATGAGTTCTTCAAATCACTACAGAGGCTAGGCCATAGGTGCTTGGGTTTTCTCATGACCCCAATTAACATAAGGAATCTAAACCCCACAGTAATTAGGCCACAAAATGGAGAATCAGAGCAGTATTAAGGGCAGGCCTCTTTCATCACTTCTGGTTCACAGGAAGGGTCTCCCTGCCACACTGACTTTAAGCAAATGGGGGAAAGGGACCTTATTTTGGATACTGTCTTTGGCTTTGGCCCTCATGGAAACCTACAGCCTGAGGTTATGATTAGTGTCTATATGGAAGAAGATGAGGGCCATGTGGGAGTGTTTTGGTTTTAATTGTGGTCATTTTTGTGGCCGTTGGAAGAGATGACTGGGTCCACCTGGGCTTGAACACTGGTGTGATTCCCCTTAGAAACTGAGTTATGGAACTGACCTCAAAGAAGTATTGCCATGTATTGTGTTGGGATTTTAGGAGGCCACGCATGAGAGTCGCCCTTGGAAACTGAGATCAAGGCCCAGGGTGGCTTTCCACAGAGCACTGGGAATCTCAGGAAGGATATCACATGATTTTATTTTTAAAGAATTGGCAGCCATAGTTGCAAGTCAAAGCACAAAAGGATCACACATTGTAGACCTCAAATGCCTGGCTTAATGTGACCTTTTAGCCTGTCCTTGGGAATCATTGCCTGTTAGAATTCTCCAGAGATTTCATTGAAATAAGCTTCCTCTCCATTTCATGGTTCCTGAATGAATTAAACCCCACAGTGCCTCAAACTTCATCCTTGAAAAAAGGCTAGATAAATACCATTAAATTTTTGAAATTCCCATGAACAGGTGTCAGTGGAGAACCTTTGGATGTCTTATAGATGATCATGAGTGTACCAGACAATGCCTTGATTGACTGGGTTTCATGAAAATCATGTAGAACAGAGATGCCAGTAATTTGGAGCCCGATGAGTAGTTGGACTAGAGCAGTGGAGTGTAGGTGTTTGTTAAAACATCTGTGATGGGGTCATGTGGATCTGCCATTGGCTTCCAAATGGTTTGTGACTGACATGGTGCAGCCCCCATACCCTTGTATGTAAAGGCATCTTGTTATACGGAGAGTTTCAGGGCAATGTTTAGAATCAGATTGCTATTGTCAAGGGGGCAAGCTATGTGGGATAGAAGCCTGGTTGGTGCACTCTCCTGCAGACCCTTAACCAACACACGTGACAGAACTCCCTCCAGCACTCTGTCCTAGTTGACCTCTTCGTATTTCGTGAAGCAAATACTAAACTCCCAATGCAGCTGCAAGAAACACCATGAAAAGTAGAGGAAGACCAAATGGCTTCAAAGTCCACACTGGGAGACACTTTGCCCTCAAATGGCAACAAATTACCTACAAAGAGAGAATTCAGCCCTGCTGCCTCATGTTTATTGGAAAATAAGAAACCATGTGCTCCAGGTCACACAGATGCAGACCCATATTTGATGGTCTCACTACAAAGAAAGTTAAAACTCCTGACAACAACATATATTTCAAGTGCCCAACCTCAGAGGCAGTTTCTCAAGAAGTCTTTAGGCCAACAGAGCTCCATGTTTGTGGAGTTTTTACCATGTACCTTACTTTTCGAAACACCTCTACCACCTCCAAGGTTGTTAACTACTGAGAATTTTCCATTCCAGATGTGTATTCACAGATTTTCTAACTCTTCTTCTCTTATTGTGTCTTACTTGGGGTGAAGGTAATGTCAAGGCATTGTTCTGAATGAGAGTGGGAAGACTTTTGGGTAGCACATATTTGCATAAACATTGGATTCATTTTCCAATTTTCTATTCGAAATACTGAATCCCTGACTGTCAGAGGTAGAAGGAATTCTATTCTCCTTCAAAGAATAGCCTGACACTTACAAGAAACAGCCACCAGGAGACATCCTGTCTGAGAGACATCCTGTAGCCATCTGTCTCCCTGAGACATCCTGCGCCCATCTGTCTTTCTGAAACTTCCTGAGGTTATCTCACCTTGTGAAGACATCTAGGAACTGCCGATAAGAGAGATTTCCCACATCCAGCATACAAATACCCCTGTGTGAACAATAAAAGTTTGCAGCTTGATCAGAACTCCTGTCTTGCTGTCATCTCTCGTGTCTCTTGTCCCTTCATTCCTCCCTATCTAGGTTCGCTGCCCACGTTGATATGTCCTGCCGGCTGGGACATCTGGCGCCCACCGACTGGGGCTTGAGCTTTTGATTGAGGGGGACCCCGTCCTCCTGGAAGATTTGGTCAAGCGGAGCTTGCAATAACTGCAGAAGACACCACCGAGAGACAGATCCAGGAGGAGCGTGGGGATGACGCACGGTGATTGACCCACTATGGGACAAGCAGTTTCGTCACATGATTTGTTTTTGTCAGGCTACAAGGAGTCCTTGCAGACATGGGGGCGCGTGTTTAGAAAAAAGACTTAATTTTTTTTTTCATACATAAGAGAGCAGTGTCCATGGTTTCCTCTTGAAAGGACCATTGATGGTAAAAGATGGCTTGGAGTAGGAGACTGTTTAAAAGATTATTATGAATCCTTTGGCCCAGAAAAAGTGCCTGTTCCAACGTTTTCTTACTGGAACTTAATTAATGAAATTCTTAAAAGTTCACCCTTTGACAATGGTACCTTAAAACTTGTCGAGGTTGGGGAAGAGGCTATGCAAATACTTCTGGTATCCCCTCGGGATGCCCATCAGTTAGTATAGACATAGACCCTTCTCAGGCTCCCCAGGACCATGGGAACCTTCCTGGTCCCCCTCAAAATACCACCCTAATGATTAAGGCTCCAATGGTTACCAACTGCCTTTATCCAGTTTTAAATTCCGGAGACTCATTGACCCCTGTAGAGGAGGCTACCTTGGAGAAGGAAGCAGCTCGCTACCATTCAGAAGACCCTGCACCTCTCAAGACCCTGCCACAGCCTATAGGACTTACACATCCAACCCCTCCTATATCCCTCCTGCCTTTTGTGCTCTGGCCCTTCAGGGTACAAATGCCCCCCCCAGATATTTTTTCCCCACTTCCCTTGCCTAAACTGGCTCCTTTGTGAGCATCCTTCCAACATAGACAGGAACAGATCCAACCTTTAAAAGAATTAAGATCCCTTCACTCTGAGCTCTGTTCATTAGCCTTAGGTATGGAGTCAAAGTAACTGGCCTACAGTGGTCTAATACAAAGGCGAAGCCACTCCATCAACCTGTGCTCGCCTTCCCAGTCACCACCAGTCAGATAGATAAGCCTGCCCAGGCTGAGGTCAAAGACTTAGACGAGGATCAAGAGGAGGAAGCGGAGAAATGGAATAAGGAGATCAGGACTCAGAGGATTAGGAGTTCAGCCCTAGGCAGGCAGGAACCCAGAGTCTACAAAATTTAAGCCTGCATTTTCCTGAAAAACTTAAAAAGGCTTGTGCTCACTATGGCCCCTTTGCACCCTACATGTTAGCTTTATTAGAAAGCCACAGCACACAATGACTTACTCCCAATGATTGGAAATTTTTAGACCAAGCTACCCTCAGTGCCAGAGACTTTCTGTTATGGAATGCAGATTTCAAAGAGCACTGTCGGGAAACTGCTCAAAAAATTTTAACTAAGGCCTCCTCTAAGTCCGGGACTTATGTTAAGCTAGTGGGCAATGAGCCTTTTGACACTAAAACTAAACAGGCACATTTCCCTGCTGGACTTTTGATGCAGATTCAGATGGCTGGCTTACATGCTTGGAGACACCTCCCTCAAAATCCTCGGCTACCACTTCCCTGGCAAAAATTCGACAAGGGCCCGACGAGCCTTATAGCGACTTTGTTCCCAGGCTTAACCTAGCTGTGGAATGCTTGCTTGGACCAAGTGAAAACAAAAGCTCTTTTGTAAAACATCTTGCCTTTGAAAACGCCAACCCGGCATGTCAGGATGTTCTTCAACCACATAAGGATAAAGGGAAACTTTCTGACTTTATTAGACTCTACGCAGGGGTAGGTGCAGCTCATGCCATGGGTCTTGCCCTAGGTGCCACCTTTACCAAGACCTTTCACAATCCTGGCTCACGTACTTGCTTTACTTGTAAACAACCTGGCCATTTTGCACGCAAGTGTCCGACAGGCAAAGAAAGCCTAGGAATAGCATCTCCTTCAACTGGGGCTATACCGCCCCAAGCTACCCTTTGCCCTAGATGTGGTAAAGGTCATCACTGGGCCAGTGAGTGTAGATCTAAGACAAATGCCCTCAGACAGCCTATTTTTTCCTGCTTCTTGGGAAACTCCCTGCGGGGCCAGCCCCGGGCCACGACATCCCCCAGGACAAAACCAGGGGCAATAAGATTTTTTCCCTTCCAAACTCCCAACCTACCTCAAAATTCTTCTCCACAATTGCTTCCCTCCAACTAGCCACTCCAGGCAGCGCAGGATTGGACATCTGTGCCACCACTGAAACTATATTAGACTCAATGCAAGGGCCCCAGATAATACCCACTGGAATTATGGGTCCCCCTCCATCTCATATCTGTGCCCTTATTTTTGGAAGAGCCTCTACTAACTTACATGGTGTTCAGGTCTTCCATGGCATTAATAATAATGACTTCACTGGAGAAAAAAAATACTGGCCACAGCTATTAATGGAGTTTTGGCCATCCCAGCAGGAACAAGTCTTGCACAATTAATACTCCTTCCCTTGAATCCAGGAGGCACTTAACCACCCAAACCTACCACGGGAAACTGCCTCCTTGGGCTGCTCTGATGTAAATTGGGTTCAACCCGTTTCTCAAAATAGACCCACCATTTCCTTACTTATTGAAGGAAAGGAATTCCAAGGAATTCGAGATACTGGAGCTGATGCCACAATTATTTCTCAAAAATATTGGTCATCAGCTTGGGCCCTCACCCCATCCTTGACTGACCTTAAAGGGATAGGACAGTCAAAAAATCCTCTGGTCAGCTCTACGGCTCTTAGCTGGACTGATAAAGAGGGTAATAAGGGAATTGTCACTCCTTTCATTGTTCCTGACGTCCCTGTTAACCTATGGGCCCGAGATATTTTGAGTCAAATGGAAGTTATTCATGCCAGTCCCAATTCCATGGTGACTCATCAAATGCTTCGTATTTATTTTGTCCCTGTTATAGGCCTTGGGAGTCTGAGACAAGGACTGGTTGAGCCAATAAAACCCATACAAAAAAGAAATACATATGGACTTGGGTATTCGGATTTTTAGTGTCAGTCTCTGACTCTCCTCTACCCCATGTAGATAAAATTATTTGGGAGACTCAGACTCTTGTGTGGTTGGATCAATGGTCCCTTACCCAAGAAAATTTGCAGGCTGCCTCCATGTTAGTGCAGGAACAGCTGGCAGCCGGCCATGTAGAGCCCTCAACCTCACCATCGAATACTCCAATTTTTGTTATCAAGTAAAAATCAGGCAAGTGGTGCCTTTTACAATATTTGTGTGCCATTAATAAACCTATGTGCCAAATAAGAGCACTACAGCCAGGCATTCCCACACCAGTGGCTATTCCCAAAAACTATTGTAAAATGATTATTGACTTAAAAGATTGTTTTTTTTTTTTACCATTCCTTTACATCCTGAGGATAGACACTATTTTGCCTTTAGTCTCCCTCACCTTAATTTTCAGGGCTCTATGCAGAGATTTCAATGGAAGGTTCTTCCCCAAGGTATGGCCAACAGCCCTAGTCTTTGCCAAAAATATGTTGCTCAAGCAGTAGACCCTGTGAGAGAGCTATGGCCACAAATTTATATTTTACATTATATGGATGATTTGTAATTGCTGCACCTAATAACCATGACCTTAATAATTGTTACTTGAACCTTTAAAAAATCCTCACTACCTTGGGACTACAGATAGCTCCTAATAAGGTTAAAACACAGGACTGTTATACCTATTTGGTCCGTAAACTTCAAGATAATCAGATCCAAATTCCTAAGATACAACTATGGGTGGACCATCTTCACACCCTTAATGATTTTCAAAAATTACTGGCGAATATTCAATGGCTAAAAACATATTTAAAATTACCCACTTGAATACTTTTGTCCCTTAATGATATTTTGAGAGGTGATTCCCACCCCTCCTCCCCTCAAAAGCTTACTCCCGAGGCATGACAGGCATTAAACCAAGTCACAGAAGCCATTGCCAAACAGTTTTTTACAGAACATTCTTATAACCTTCCTCTGGTTCTGGTTATTTTACACACTCCTCATACACCCACAGGAATATTTCGGCAGCGAAATACACATTTTAGAAATAAAGGCTGCCTTTGCTTTGGGTCCATTTACCCACCACATTCTCCAAGGTTATTACTGTTTTTTTGCTCAGGTAGCTTCTATTATTTTTAAATGTCGTTTGCTATCTCGACAACATTTTGGCAAAGACCATGATAATATTTTAATTTCATATACTAAAGACCAAACCCAATTTTTACTACAGACAGAGAATGAATGGCGTATTGCCTTATTAGGCTTTTTGGGAACAATTGATAACCACCTCCCCAATGACCCCCTTTTATATTTTGTCCAGTTACATCCATTTATTTTTGCCAAAATTACTCAAAAGGCTCCCATTCCTCAAGTCCTTACTGTCTTTACAGACGGTTCCAGTAATGGCCGAGCAGTCTTTGTTGTCAATAACCAACCTAACACCTTTGATACTGTCTATCATTCAGCACAGTTTGTGGAATTGTTTGCCATAACACAAGTTTTTAAAACATTTCTTGATAATCCTGTTAATATTTATACATACAGTGCCTACATTGCTCATTCTGTGCCCCTGCTTCAGATTTCACCCACCATTAAGGCTTCTTCCAATGTGGCCCATCGGTTTCACCAGCTTCAGAAGCTAATTCAGGCCAGACAACACCCATTTTTCTTAGGACACATTAGGGCACACTCTGATCTTCCCAGCCCTCTAACACAAGGTAATGCCAAAGCTGATGCAGCAACTCGTTTCATCTTTTCAATTTTTGTTGGCTCCATTCAAAAGGCCACGGATTTACACAATCTTCACCATCTAAATTCCCAGAACCTTCGATAACTATGTAAAATTACCAGGCAACAGGCACGAGAAATAGTAAAAGCATGCCCTGGTTGCCCTGTCTCCCTCCCCATTCAACACTTGGGAGTTAACCCCCGAAGATTACTGTCCAATCAGTTTTGGCAAATGGATGTTACTCATTTTTCTGAATTTGGAAAAACCAAATATATACACGTTTCTGTAGATACCTTCAGCGGCCTTATTTTTGCATCACCACATTCTGGAGAGGCTATCAAAGATGTCCTTTCTCATCTTGTTTCAGTGTTTTCCGTAATGGGTAAACCAATACATATTAAAAAAAAGATAATTGTCCTGCATATACCAGTGCCAAGTTTAAACAGTTTTGTGCTTCCTCGCAAATTTGTCATACTACTGGAATTCCATACAAGCCTCAGGCATTGTGGAACGTGCCCACCTTACCTAAAGACTTGGCTAACCCGCTTTAATGCTTCTGCACTTGTATTTACCACTCACAGGCATCGCCTTAATCATGCATTATTTGCCCTTATTTTTCTTTCCCTAGACAATGAAGGCCATTCGGCTGCAGACTGACACTGGCAATCCTCGTCCAATTCTGTTCGCCCACCTGTTATGTGGCACAATCCCCTTACAAATAAATGGAAAGGCCCAGGTCCTGTCCTCATCTGTGGACGAGGCTCAGCTTGTGTTTTGGACCAAGAGCAAGCAGCCCCAAGATGGTTACCAGAACGCCTGGTTAAACAGGTTAATGGCTTACCTCAACACGGGGATGGAGGCCCTCACCCTGAGGACAAATTTTCCTCTTTTTCAGATGCAGCCAACAATCTGTGTGAGGATCCTACTTAAGGCACTTCTGCTGAACAGGATTGTACACGGAGGCTTTGGCCCTCCACCTTCCAACATCATGGAGTACCTTTTTGGCCCTCCCTGTGAACGCAAGGGAGGATCTTGGTCTCAGGCTCCCACTAGTTTGACCCAGACTGCTGACTGCGTGACTAAGGTGGCTTACCTCCGGGCCGAGGTTGACCATAAACTCAGAGGAGTTCATCAGCCTAAATTGGTATGTGTTAACAAGCCAAAGATTATTCCCCCTAGTACAAGTAATGCTCTCTAAAATTGTTCTGCAACTTGAACGCATACCCAAGCGATGCATGCCACTTGTTATGCGTCGGCCTCAATTTGTGTCAACAAGAAGGGAGAACAATTTTTTGAAGCCTCCCTAACTAAAACTCATGCAGCAGGAGGGACCACTATTCATTATACCCCCGTTCTTTTTGACCGGGGAAGAGAAGGCAAATACACCAAGCTACAGTCAGCTGGGTGCCAAGGCCCTGTTGGTAAACCCCCCTTCTGCCCCATTAAGGCACCTACAGGGGTCGCTGATGGTGGAGGATTCCCTTATGCTGTCAAGCATCCTCAGATAATCAAACTTTTGAAACCCCAAATCCCTGAGCTCACATATCATCTCTTAATATAGCCAAAATGCCAGCTCCCCGGTTTAGATAACAATATATTAGATATTTTGGAAACTACCTTCTCCTTGCTTAATAATTCCAACCCCACCTTTGCTGGTGATTGCTGGCTCTCCATGACAACAGGGGCAATCATGCCTATGGCAGTTCCTATTAATTCTATCATAGACGATGATAATACATGCCAACCCAGATTTCCTTTTAAAGTACAGTCTATAGGCACTTTTACAATATGTCTTTTAGGCGCGATGCAAAATAATACCTATGATATTGATGTTGGAGTTCCTTCCTTTGGAAATTGCTCAACAGTACAAAACTATTCCTCACCCACCCCATCTCTTTGTCCCTCCAATGGCACAGTTTTTATGTGTGGAGGAAACTCGGCCTTCCTGAGGCTTCCATCGAATTGGACCGTTGGCTGTGTTCTTGCCTTATTACTCCCTGATATAACTATTGTTCCAGGAGACAAAACTCTATGCATTCCTAGTCTAGACACCTTAGTCAAAAGACACAGGCGGGCAATACAGGCCTTACCACTCTTTGCCAGCCTTGGAATAACAGCTGCTGTGAACACAGGTACAGCTGGCTTAGGCATGGCTATACACTCTTAGCGTCGCCTGTCTCAACAACTTATAAATGATGTAAAAACTATATCAGGAACCATTAAAGATTTGCAGGACCTAGTAGACTCCCTGGCAGAAGTGTTCCTTCAAAACAGAGAAGGCTTAGATTTACTGACAGCTAACCAGGGAGGTATTTGCTTGGCCTTAGGGGCACGATGCTTCTTTAATGCCAATAAATCAGTCATAGTACGCACTAAAATTAAGCAGCTTCAAGAATATCTAGAAAAGAGACGAAGGGAACTTTTTGAAAATCCCCTCTGGACTGGGTTTAATGGATTTCTACCCTACCTTCTTCCCCTATTAGGCCCTTTGTTGGGTTTACTTTTAATGGTGTCCATAGGACCCTGCATTATAAACAGGCTTGTACAATTTATTATAGAACAGATTAATATTTTGGCCTCTAAGCCCATACAGGTCCACTATCATCACCTGGAGATGGAAGACCATGCTGCCAACATTTAAAAGGATGTTCTACCCTTCTCACAGGCTTATTTCTTAAGTTTACATCCCCACAGATCTCTCTTTCTTACATTAAACTATAAGTAACAGCTCTGACCAACCATCTTCTGCTATTGCCATAAGGGTTCGTCCTCCATGGGCCCCTTCACTTGGAGGGGGATGCACCCATGGAGTGAGGACGTTAGGCCATAATAACGGAGGATGCAGGATGGACTGCAGGAGGATGGATCCACGGATACCAAAACAGAAGACCTCTTAGTGACACGCTCTGGTGCATGGCAGTCGGCATGCTTCCCTTTTAAAGCCGTCTCCTCCAAAAATATGCCAAGGCCTCCACGAAATCTTGTAAACATGCTCTCTCGAATCAGGAGATATTCAAAGGCCTGCTAGAGAAACAGAGCCTCTATCACCCCCTAAAACATTGGCCGGTAAGTTATGGTCAAATATTTTATATAAGAAAGGGGGAGAGGTCAGGGGCTAGAAGGAAGTTCTCCTTCAAAGTATAGCCTGACACTGAAAAGAAACAGCCCCCTGGGAGATATCCTGCCTGGGAGACATCCCGCAGCCATCTATCTCCCTGAGACATCCTGCAGCCATCTGTCTTCCGGCAACATCCTGAGGTTATCTCACTTTCTGAAGACATCCAGCAACTGCCGATAAGAGAGCTTTCCCATCCACAGCATATAAATTTCCATGTGAGAACAATAAAAGTTTGCAGCATGATCAGAACTCCAGTCTTGCTGTAATCTCTCGTGTCTCTTGTCCCTTCATTCCTCCCCAACTAAGTTTCTTGCCCACGTTGATGTGTCCCGCAGGCCGGGACAACTGACACTAACCCATACCCTACTACACTCTGACAACTAATCCTAATATGATGGAGAAAAATAACCCAAACAGAATAGAAATATAAGCAGTTCAGAGGAGGCATGGTGTATATTTGGACTTGCCTTTTGCATGATATAGTGTAGGTGTTATAAATCTAGTTAACAACACCTACTATCTTCCTAAGCTCCTGTTTTCTTCCTGAATTCTGGCCACTCTCCAGAATAGGCTCATGGTTTTGTGTCCACGATATGTACGACCTCCAAGCTCTGTGACATGGCCATGTACTGGATAGCTGAAGGGAATGCGAGCATCTCAGAAAACTCAGATATCAGTGTGACCAGGAAAGTCTCAGTGGAGAAACCCTGCTTTGGGCCTTTTGCTAACCTATTTGCCTGTTGCCATGAATGTCAGGAAGGTCTTTGCCTCAGGCCAGCCCTTTGTGAATCCTGAAGAAAACTGTTTTCAAATGGTAATAAATGGGCATCACCTGTGGCTCTTTGCTTAAATGCTTTGGAAAGGGATGTGTCTGAATCTGCCTCTTTGCCCTGTGTGAGGTAGTGGCTTAGATTCTCAGCACCAGTTGGATCTAAAGAAAAATCCAATGTGTGGATCCAAAACCAAAATGCAAAAAAGATCAGTCATGGTGTATGAAGTTTCTCACCTTCCTCTTTTAGGTTCCTGACCTCCATCAAGTGAGAATAGGGATCCTTTGGGACAAATGAGTTCTTTCATGCCCTGTAGAGATGATTGGGTTTTCTCATGACTCCAAATCACATGAAGAAACTATACCTGACAGTCAGTAGGCCTCAAATTGGAGAAGCAGAGCAGTATTAATGGCAGACCTATGTGATCAATCCTGGTTCACAGAAATGGTGTCCAGGCTACCCTGAGGTTAGGCAAATGAAGGGAAAGAGACCTTATTTTGGAAACTCTCTTTGGCTGTGCCATTCATGGAAACATCCAGCCAGAGGTTATGATGAATGTATATATGGAAGAAGATGAGGGCCTTGGTGGAGTGTTTTGGTTTTAATTGTGGTCATTTGTGTGGAGTTTGGAAGAGATGACTGGGTCCACCTGGGCTTGAACTCTGGTGTGATTCCCCTCAGAGACTGAGTTCAGTGACTGACCTCAGAGAAGTAATTGCTTTGGAAAGGGATGTGTCTTAATCAGCCTCTTGGCCCTGTGTGAGGCTGTGGCTTTGATTACCAGCACCGTATGGATCTAAAAATGATCCCATGTCTGCTTCCAAAACCAAAATGGCCAAAATTGCAGTCATTGTTCATGAAGTCTCTTGCCTTCCTTTGTAAGGTTCTGAAAGAATAAAAGAAATTGAAATTGAAACGTAAAGAAACAGGTTCTGTAAAGTTTCCAGGCTGCACACAGAACCTGAAATTCCTGTGGCAGTTAAGACAATTCCCGGAACTACCCATTAGATGTGTTTTGAAATCTTCCCTGACCACCTAGTTACTTAACAACCTCTTCCCAAAAACCGTGCAGCTAAGCACATATACATCTCAGGGCTTCAACCAATCAGTTTAAATGTATACCCCTTCTCAGGGCTGACCAATCACCCCCTGCCTGAACTGTTCCCACCAATGAATGTGCAAATCATGTTTTAGAGTTGTTATTTGATTTTCCCACAGTATACGGTGATTTGCTAAAGGAAGCTAGGATGTATGTTAAGTCCCTGCCCTCTCTAAAGAATGCATATAAAATCTGCTCATGTTGTTCTTGGGGCTCTTTGTTTTTTGCTCCTCTGAAGTGAGCTCTGAGCCCCAGCATGCTGGACCGCCAATAAACCCTTTGCTGTTTCATGAGAAATTCTCTTGGTGGTCTTTTCCTCCGACGTTCGGCCCACCTTTTCATCTGGAGGCCCTACCTGAGAAATCCAGCAGTGACGAACAAAAGACCCCAATGGACTCCTTTCAGAGTAATTCAGGTGCCTCTTTCTGGTTTCGGGTTTCAGGTTAGGGCTTGGCAAAATGGCTGTCGGTGAAGAACATTAGCTCTCTGCGATGGTGGCTGACAGATGTGTCACAGAGTCACAGGCCACGTCCCTGGGGGAAACTCCAGAGGACTCGGGAAATTGAGGATTAGTAGATTCCTCAACTCGGTTATTTTTTGCTTCAGGATTCGGTTTTCCAGCCCATCAGGTTTTGCTGGCTACTCAGTTTTGTTCATTGTCAGGAACTCATGTTGAGTTTACTGTCTGTCTTTATTGTCTAACCCATCAGGTTTGGCCAGTTACTCAGTTCTAATCTTTTTCTTGGACTCATGTTAAACGTTTACTGTTTGTCTTTGTCTGTGTCACGTTTGTGTATTCACTGTCCCTGTTTGAGTAACTCCCATTATGGGACATTATGGGACAAAGCACTTCCATGCCTCTGTCCCTTAACCTTGATCATTGGACTGATGTTTGCTCAAGTACCAAGAATCTTTCTTTTTCAGTAAAATGCCGGATCTGGCAGACTCTCTGTGCTTCAGAATGGCCCATCCTAGGAGTCGGATGGCCCCGAGAAGAATCCTTCCACTTCCCTCTAATCCGAAAAGTCAGAGATATTGTCTTTCACCGGGGCCACTTGGCCACCCAGATTAACAACCATATACCCCTTCCCCCACGATCTTATCATTCCAACATTCTGCTCCTCCCCCTCTTCCCTCCATTCTGAGTCACAAGACTGGACACTCCTCTCTCTCCTTATCCTCTACCCTCGCTCCCCAACCCACAACATGTTCCAGATGATCCTCCCGCCGCTGACTCAGCCTCTCTGCCGCTAGAGGCAATTGGGCCAGACCCAAGCCCTCCAGGGGACTTCCCCGCAGCAGCAGCAGACCCTGCTCCCCTGAAGGAAGCTGGGCCACCTAAAGGAACCCGCAAGAGATAAATAATATAAAACTCGGAAGCCCCAGTGATGCTCCCTCTCTGTCCCTACGGGCCCATGAACCGACCCAACTGGGACCCCAACACCTTTGAATGTAGGTAGCATCTGTCCACTTATCGCCGTTCTCTAATAGTGGGTCTCTGAGCGGCCGCCAGAGGGCCGACTAATTTGGCCAAGGTAAGAGAGATTATCCAAGGGCCTAATGAGTCTCCTTCTATGTTTCTGGAGAGAATTATGGAAGCGTATAGGAAATATATTCCTTTTGATCCTCAGGCAGAAGACCAAAAGCCATCTGTTGCAATGGCCTTTATTGAGCAGACTGCCCTAGATATTAAGAGAAAGTTACAACGTCTAGATGGATTATAAGATATGACCTTAAGAGATTTAGTCAGAGAAGCTGAGAAAGTATATTATAAGAGAGAAACTGAGGAGGAAAGGGGATAGAGGAGAGAGAAGGAAAGGGAACAAAAGAAGGAGGAAAGAAGCAAATGGCAGAGTAAAGCATTGCCTAAGGTTCTGGTCACAGCAGCAAATAGGCCAGAAGTTAAAAAGCAGGAATACATAAAGGCATACCTGGGCCCACGCCAAAGGCTGCCGTTGGCCTCAAATCAATGTGCCCACTGTAATAAAAAAGAACACTGGGCCAAAGAGTGCCCCCAAAAGAAGCAGCCACGCCAGCCCGCCGTGCTGACTCTAGAAGAGGACTAGGAAATTCGGGGCTCAGATCCCCTCCCCCAGCTCAGAGTAACATTTGAAGTTGAGGGGAACACAGTGAACTTTGAAGTGATTACAGGAGCAGTATACTCAGCCCTTAAGACTTCACTGGCCCCCCTATCAATTAAATCGTCCCTAGTTCAAGGGGCTAATGGCAGTAGATATCAGGCTTGGACAACTAAGATGAATATGGACCTCGGAAAGGAAAAAGTCCACCAATCTTTCCTAGTAATCCCAGAATGCCCGGCCCCATTGATGGGCAGGAATATGCTTACCAAACTCTGGACTAGAATAACCTTTAACCCTAATGGTCCCCAAGTGGGGGTTCTAAAACCTGCAGTATTAACTCCCATAGTAACATCTTTGACTATGTCTGTAGAAGATGAACATCAACTCTTCGCGCCCCCTAGGACTGATCAAACAGGCAAACTACCCCAGAAATGGATAAAAGATTATCCTAATGCCTGGGCAGAAACTGCTGGGTTAGGTCTAGCCATCAACAACCTCCAATAGTAGTAGAATTAAAAGCCTCTGCGTCTCCAATTAGTGTTAAACAATATCCTTTAAGCAAAGAAGCTAAGGATGGGATAAGGCCCCATATTCATAAATACCTGGGTCTTGGGGTCCTAAGGTCCTGTCAATCAGCCGGGAACACCCCCCGGTACCAGTAAGAAAGCCAGGAACTGGGGACTATCGTCCTGTTCAAGACCCAAGAGAGATAAACAACAGAGTGCAGGACATTCACCCCACAGTACCCAATCCATATAATTTGCTTAGCACTCTTAATCCGGAGCAGAAATGGTACACTGTGCTGGACTTAAAAGATGCTTACTTCTGCTCGCCTCTACATAAGGACTGTCAGTTGCTGTTAGCTTTAGAGTGGATAGACCCAGAACCTGGAACATCTGGCCAACTAACCTGGACTAGACTCCCACAGGGGTTCAAAAAATCCCCCATTCTCTTTGATGAAGCCCTCCACAGAGACATCAATGACTTCAAAACTGCACACCCCAAAGTCACCCTACTCCAATAGTGGATGATCTTCTACTGGCAGCCAACACCAAGGAGACCTATGAGTCTGGGACCCAAGCACTATTATTCGAGCTTGCTCGGCTTGGATATATGGCTTCTGCCAAAAGGCCCAAACTTGTCAGCAAGAAGTAATCTTCCTGGGTTATTCTCTTAGGGGTTGCAAACGATGGCTCCCTGAGCCCAGAAAAAAAACCGTTTTGCAGATACTGCCCCCATCTAATAAGAGAAAACTCAGAGAGTTTCTTGGGACTGCCAGCTTTTGCAGGTTATGGATTCCTGGGTTCGCATCTCTGGCTGCCCCTTTATACCCGCTGATAAAGGGGGATGCCCACTTCCAATGGACCCCTGAGCACCAACAAGCTTTTGATAATGTCAAAAAAAGGTGCTGCTATCTGCTCCGGCCTTAGCACTCCCAGATGTAGAAAACCCTTCACTCTCTATATCGAGGAAAAGAAAGGAATAGCACCGGGAGTGCTCACTCAGTCTTTGGGACCTTGGAAAAAGCCAGTAGCGTATTTATCCAAAAAACTGGACCCATTGGCTAGCGGGTGGCCCCATTGCTTAAGTGCTATAGCAGCGGCAGCCCTTCTAATAAAAGATGCTCATTAATTAACGTTGGGACAGAAGCTAACCATTATAGCCCCCCATGCCCTGGAGAGCATCATCTGTTAGCCTCCAGAGAGGTGGCAATCAAACTCCAGAATAAACCACTACCAGAGCCTCTTGCTTGACAAAGACAGAATAACGCTGGGACCCCCTGCTCCACTCAACCCACCTACACTGCTGCCAGAAGAATCATCAGGACCCGTCACTCATGAGTGTCAACACATACTGGCAAGGAAACCAGTATACAACAAGACTTGAAGGATCAGCCACTGCCTCGCCCTAAAGTCGTATGGTTTACGGATGGCAGCAGCTTCCTCCAAGATGGTAAGCGGCGGGCTGGAGCAGCAGCAGTTAGCAAAACTGATTTCATCTGATACTCTGGTCTCCCAGAAGGGACATCAGTCCAAAAAGCAGAAGTGATTGCCCTTATGAAAGCATTGGAAGTAGCAACAGGGAAAAGGGCCACCATATAAACTGATAGGCACTATGCATTTGCCACTGTTCATATGCTCGGGACTATTTACCAACAATGCGGGCTATTAACCTCTGCCGGGAAAAAAATAAAAAATAAAGATGAGATCCTCCACCTTGGCTCAGCAGTGCAGGGCCATAAGGAACTAACTATAGTGGACTGTCCCGGGCACCAGAAGAGAAACAAACCTGTGGCAGTTGGAAACAGAAGGGCAGATGAGGAAGCTTAATTGGCAGCCCTAAACGGAGTGACTCTGTTAACTTTTTCCACACCGGGGGGAATAAAAATCAGGAGACTTGGCCGCCCCGGAACATTCAGGCAACTTATCGTCTGAGGAGACAGATACAGAAATCTGGGACCCTACAGAGCCAAGTTTACAATTTCAAAAAGCCCACCTTTATGTCAAAGACGTACACCAGCTCAACCACTTAGGCTCAAAGAAGTTATAGGCACTCTTAAAGGACCGAAGAAAGGACTTATTATTGACTGACTCAAAGAGGAAAAAAATAGCTGAGCAGGTGACTAGAGCTTTCAAGTCTTCCAATTAGTTAATACTTTCCCATCCAAGATTCCTGCAGGGAAGCGCATACGAGGAACCAGACCAGGACAATTCTGGGAAGTGGACTTTTCTGAAATTAAGCCAGCAAGGTATGGACTTAAATATCTCCTAGTCTTTGTAGATACTTTTTCAGGATGGGTCGAAGCCTTCCCCATGAAGAAAGAAACAGCTCAGATGGTGGTCAAAAAGATCCTAGAAGACAGTTTTCCAAGGTTCGGCCTGCCTAAGGTAATAGGGTCTGATAACGGACCGGCATCCGTGGCCCAGGTAAGTCAGGGATTTTCCAGGACCCTGGGGATTAATTGGAAGTTATATTGTGCTTATAGACCCCAGAGCTCAGGACAGGTAGAAACGATGAATAGAACCATCAAAGAGACTTAACGAAATTAATCTTGGAGACCGGCATAAAAAATTGGACTATGCTCCTACCTCATGTACTTTTTCGTGCAAGAAATACCCCTCCGCCCCTTTGTGTAACCTCACCCCTTATGAAATTCTCTACGGTGCCCCTCCTCCATTAAGGGACCTAACCCCAACTCTTAGATTAATGATTCCTTTCACACACCCTTGCTAGACAGACTTAAAGCCCTTGAACAAACCCAGCACCCAGCGATACCTGTGGAAACAGTTGGCCACTGCTTATCATCCTGGAGACGAGGGAACTCCACATCGATATCAAGTGGGAGACTTTGTCTACATGAGACAGTATCGGGTGTCATCCCTGGAACCCTGCTGGAAAGGACCATACCAGGTGCTGCTTATAACACCTACAGTGGTGAAAGTGGATGGGATCACTTCCTGGATCCATGCCTCCCATCTCAATCCTGTGCCCTGTCCATACTCTGGCTGGAAACTGGAACAGACTGGTAACCCTCTCAAGTTGCATGTCTGTGGTGTGGGTAGGGCTATGGATTCTTCCCCTGACCACCAGCAGTCCTAATCCCCATCGCCTGTTCAGCAACAATGGCAAGTTATAAATCCTACTGGGCAAGTAGTGTGGTCTATTTCACATACAGCCCCCTTATGGACTTGGTGGCCATCTCTCCACCCGGACATTTGTCAGCTTGCCATAGGCCTCTCTGACTGGGATCTCCCTGACATAGTGGACCCCACACAGATCCCACTAAAGCCCAAACCAGGGCAACATAGACCAACTTACCCCATGAATTATTGATGTCATCTCCCCAGCTCAGGTGTAAACTAGCCAGTCTTGTTTATTAAGTGTGCCCAGCTGATTTCTGAAATCGCAAACAGGCCCAAACCTGTGGAGGACCCAGTGACTTTTATTGTAGATCTTGGGGTTGTGAACACACGGGAGCTACATTGTGAAACCCAAACTCCCCAGACAGTATGATTCGGTAGGATGAAATGACATCTGGATTGATCCCAATAAATGTGCCGCTATCCAAGTGGTGTCAAAAACTTGCTGTGGAAAAAATAGTCTATGTTACCCCCTCAATATAACTTTCACTTCCAAAGGAAGGGGCTACCTCAGAACAACATTGCCTATGGGAAATACTTGGGGAATGCGATTCTATATTAATGGCCCTGGTTATGACTTTGGTCTCTGGTTCACCATCCGGCTTAAAAAGGAAGAAAATCCCACAGCAGTAGGGCCCAATCCATTCAAGTCAGGAATTAAGCCTCCTAAACCTCCCATGCCTAGATCTACCAAAACCCCTCTACCATCTCATACTTCGCAGTTTCCATCTTTGCCTACTTCCCCAGTCCAGAGTACAGCTGACTCCTCCCCCTGGGAACTAATTAAAGGAACCTTTATGGTACTGAACTCCACACAGTCAGAACTCCTTGCATTTCAGCCCAGGTATTTGACAGCTCTGTACATTATTGTGTAATGGTGCAGATACCCCCCAGGGTGCTCTATCATGATCCAGAATCCTTTGAAGGTCTACTAGGTGGACAAACAACCCGATTTTGCCGGGAGCCAGTGTCCCTTACTCTAGCCATCCTATTGGGGCTAGGAGCTGCTGCAGGAGTGGGTACAGGAACAGCTGATATGATCCATGGGTCACAACAAATGGCCTGATTAGAAACAGCAATAAATCAAGACTTGAAGACGTTAGAGACCTCCATCACAGTTTTGCAGGAATCCTTAACCTCTCTCTCTAAAGTTGTTTTACAGAACAGGTGAGGATTAGACCTCCATTTAATAAAGGAGGGGGGCCTCTGTGCTGTACTGAGAGAAAAATGCTGTTTTTATGCTGACCATACTGGAGTTTTAAAATAATCCATGAGTAAATTGAGAAAATGCCTTGAAGAGCACCAGAGAGAAAGGGAGATTCAACAAGTGTGGTTTGAGTCATGGTTTATCTTGTCCCCCTGGTTAACTACACTCCTATCAGCCTTAGCTGGACCCCTGATCATGCTTATGGTGTTGATAACTGTGGGACCTTGTTTGCTTAACCTCATAGTTTCCTTTCTCCAGGCTCAGATTGGGCAGGTAAAACTCATGGTAATCAGACAGAAATACACTTCACTGGCAGAAATAGAATGTGAGACCCCACAAAAATTATGATTCATTACTTTTAAAATTAAAAGTAGGCAGAAAAAGGAGAAATGAAAGAATTAAAGAAATTAAAATTGAAACGTAAAGAAACAGGTTTTGTAAAGTTTACAAGCTGTGCTCAGAACCTGAAATTCCTGTGTCAGTGAAGACATTCCCGGAACTGCCCATTAGATGTGTTGAAATCTTTCCTGACCACCTAGTTACTTAACAACCCCTTCCCAGAAACCGTGCATCTCAGCACGTATACATCTCAGGGCTTCAACCAATCAGTTTAAATGTATACCCCTTCTCAGGGCTGACCAATCACCCCCTGCCCGAACTGTTCCCGCCAATGAATGTGCTAATCATGTTTTAGAGTTGTTATTTGATTTTCCCACAGTATATGATATTTGCTAAAGGAGGATATGATGTATATAAAGTCCCTGCACTGTCTAAATATTGTATATAATCTCTTCTCAAGTTGTTCTCGGGGCTCTTTGTTCTTTCCTCCTCTGAAGTGAGCTTTGAGCCCCAGCATGCTGGACCCCCAATAAACCATTTGCTGTGGCATGAGACAATAGGTGCTTGGGTTTTCTCTTGTCTCCAAATCACATAAAGAATCTATACCTGACAGTCAGTAAGCCTCAAATTGGAGAAGCAGTGCAGTATTAGCGGCAGGGCTATTTGATCACTCCTGATTCAAAGGAAGGGTGTTCAGGCCACCCAATGCCCTTCTGGACTTCAAATATTACCTAGATTTCTGTTTTCATACTTATATTTCACCAGTATATTCTTGTAAATATCGCAGGTTCCCAATACCATAATTCATCCTGCAGAATGATTCCTAAACCAAATCGAACCTGTTATTACCCTTAACCATGCAATATTTCCTCAATATAACTTAACAGAAGAACAAGGATATTGTTGGTCTTACAATACAGGAATGTAGGGGATCTTCCTCCTGCTGAGAACCTCAAAGTTCCGTGCAGAAATGATCCCTGAAGAAGATGTAGACACCTATGAAAGACGTGGGAGAGCAAAAGTCAACTTCCATGTAAAACAACCTGGTCAAAATGAAGGGATGTGTCTGAAAGCCTCTCTCTTCTTAATGTAGATTAAATCGACCAAACCAGGCCTGTGTGGAGAGCTGTTCCCGGGTGCCTATGGTTGATATACCATTCTATCTTGTGAAAGTGTCACAGGAAGTATGGGCAGCCTCCATCTCATGGGACCCTTGGAAGCAACTGTTAGGAAAAAGTGGTTGCCAACCCAGTGACCTCACTCAGTTCGTGAAGGAAGTGACCTATCACACTTCCTTGGTGATGGAACTCTCTGAACTCGGGATCCAGGAAGCCAAGCACCCAGAGCCAGTCCCAGTCCCAGTCCCAGTGGTCTCATTTGTTTGGATTTACCAAGGACAGAGTCAGTCTTTCTTAGTACCTACTGAAGTGAGAATGGCCAAATGCCAGGAGAGCTCTGAAGAGGGGCCTTTTCTGAGAAAGCAGGTAGTGGCTCAACCATGGCTCCTGACAACTTCACAGAGTTGGCAAAGAAGTCCAGGTCTGAGATAGGACAGGCCATTTTGGTGGAACATAGTATGGCCCACCAGTCAGAGGACACTCAGGATACTCACAGACATACTTGGGGGAAGGAGATTCCGTTGTGGGTGTCTGTGTGAGTTTGTGGTTTTGTCTCATGTTCTGAGAATAGGTAGGAAAGGCGGTTTGTTTGTTTAGACTGGAATGTTTCTAGAAAGTCGTTTGACAACGCAAGTGTTTCTATGTCTGTGTATCCCACTGAATCCGTTTTTGTAGACATTTGAAAAGAGAATTCATCAATGGTTGTGTCCTGTCTAGTAGAAAGCTTCCCAGCATTCATCTTGCCAAATTAAAGAATAAAGAGCTGCTTGCCTTATGGATGGGCAACACCTATTATCTTCTTAAGTTCCTCTTTTCTTCCTGAATACTGGCCACTCTCCAGAATAGCCTCATGGTATTATTTCCAAGATATGTACCACCTCCAAGCTCTGTGACATGATCATGTACTGGATAGCTGAAGGGAATGAGAGCGTCTCAGAAAACTCAGATATCAGTGCGACCAGTAAAGTCTCAGTGGAGAAATACTACTTTGGACTTTTGCTTACCTATTGTTCTGTTGTCCTGAATGTCAGGAACGTGTTTGCCTCAGGCCACCCCTGTGTGAAACCTGAAGAAATCAGTTTTCAAATGGAAAAGGATGGGCGTCACCTGTGGCTCTTTGCTTAATTGCTTTGGAAATGGATGTGGCTGAATCAGCCTCTTTGCCCTGTGTGAGGCAGTGGCTTAGATTCTCAGCACCTGATGGATCTAAAGAAAGTTTCCAAGTGTGCATCCAAAACCAAAATGGCCAAAAGAGCAGTCATTGTGAATGAAGTCTCTCGCCTTCCTCTGTAAGCTTCCTGACCTCCATCAAGTGAGAATAGGGATCCGTTGGGTCAAACCAGTTCTTCAAAGCTCTGCAGAAGCTAGCCAATAGGTGCTTGGGTTTTCTCAGGACACCAATTCACATAAAGAATCTATACCAGTCAGTTGGCCTCAAACTGGAGAAGCAGAGCAGTATTAAAGAAGGGCTATTTGATCACTCTTGGTTCACAGGAATGGTGTCTAGTCCACTCTGACTTTAGGCAAATGAGGGGCAAGTGAGCTTATTTTGGACACTGTCTTGGGCTGCGCCCGTCATGGAAACCTCTAGCTAGAGGTCATTCAGAGTGTCTATGTTGAAGAAGATGAGGACCATGTGGGAGTTTTTTGGTTTTAATTGTGGTCAATTGTTGGTGGTTAGAAGAGAATCCTGGGTCCACCTGGGCTGGAATTCTGGTGCGATTCCCCTTAAAGACTGAGTTCTGGAACTGACCTCAGAGAAGTATTGCCATTAATTGTGTTGTGATTTTAGGCGGCCATGCATGAGAGTCGCCATTGGAAACTGAGATCTAAGCCTGGGGTGGCTATTCACCAAGCACTGTCAATCTCAGCCAGGAGATCACATGATTTTATTCTGAAAGACTTGGCAGCCATTGTTGACAGTCAAAACACACATGGACCTCACATTGTAGACCTCAATGGGCCTGGCTTCATGTGGCCTTTTGGCCACTCTTTGGGAAGACTTGCCTCTGAAAATTCTCCAGAGTTTTCCTTGAAATGTGCTTCCTAAAAATTTAATGGTTCCTGAATGAATTGAAACCCACAGTTTCTCCAACTTCATCCTTGAAAAATGTCTAGATAAATACCATGAAATTTTTTAAATTTCCATGACCAGGTGGCACTGGAGAACCTTTGGATGTCCTGTTGCTGATCAAGAGTGTACCAGACAGTGCCTTCCTTGACTGGGTTTCATGAAAATGGTGTAGAACAGAGCTGCCAGTATGGTGGAGCCTGCTGAGTAGTGGGCCCAGAGCTGTGGTGTGCAGTTGTGTGATAAAACATCTGTGGTGGTGTCATGTGGATCTTACTTTGGCTTCCAAGTGCTTGTGACTGACATGGTGCAGCCAGCATACCTTTGTATATTAAGCCATCTTGTTAGATGGAGAGTTTTCAGGGCAATGTTCAGAATCAAGTTGCTACGGTCAAGGGGGCAAGCAATGTGGCGTAAAAGCCTGGTTGGTGCATTCTCCTGCAGACCCTTACACACCACACGTGACAGAACTCCCTCCAGCACTGTGTCCCAGTGGAACTCCTTGTATTTTGTGAAGCAAATACCAAACTCCCAGTGCAGCAACAAGAAACACAACAAAATTGGAGAATGACCAAATGGCTTCACAGTCTACACGGAAAGATTCTTAGACCCCAGTGGCCACAGTAAACCCACAAAGAGAGAATTCAGCACTGCTACCTCATGTTCATTGGAAAATAAGAAACCATGTCCTCCATGTAACAGATGCATACACAGCTTTGATGGTCTCACTAAAAAGGAAGCTAAAGCTCCTGAAAACAACATATATTTCAAGTGTACAACCTCAAAGACAGTTTCCCAGATGTCTTGAGGCCTGCACACTTGCATGTTTGTGGAGTTTTTACAGTCTACATTACTTTTGGAAACTCCTCTACCACCTCCAGTGTTGTGAACTCCAGAGCATTTTCCATTCCAGATATGTATTCCTAGATTTTCTAACTCTTCTCCTCTAATTGTATCTTACTTGGGGCTAAGGTAATGTCAAGGCATTGTTCTGGATGAGAGTGGGAAGATTTTTTTGTAGCACATATTTGCATACACATTGGATTCATTTTCCAATTATTCATTCAAAATACTGAATCCCTCATAGTAACCCACTCCCTACTAGACTCTGACTACAAATCCTATTATGATGGATAAAAATAGACCAAACCAAATTGAAATACAAGTAGTTCAGAGGATGCAAGGTTAACATTTGGACGTTCCTTTTGCATTATATATGGTAGGAGTTTTAAATCTAGTCATTTTTTTTGTTGAAACACTTCTCCATGTGTTTTTAAAGTTAACAAATATGTGAATTCATGTCTCCATTTCTCTGTAGCCTATTCAGCACATATATTTTTATATGCACATATAGAATCCTACCTGGTACCACACGTACATTCTTGTGAGGTGGCTCACTTGGCAGATACAAATTGTGAGAAGAGATCACTCCTGTTAAACACTGTTGAAACTGAAAATTCAACCTATGAGTGAGTATCCTAGCTGAACAACATTATACATAAATTCATGTTCAGTAAAATGAATATTTTTAGATCTGTGGATGATATATATTTCATGGTGAATTTCATTTGGCTTGTATATTAATACTTTTTAATTTCTGTGTGTGTATTTTAATGTATATATATATATATATATATATATATATATATATATATATATATATATATATATATATACACACTCTCCAGAGTTTTCAAAATATGAAATAAATGTATCTTATTATGTACTCCCTAAATTCATTAATATTTAAGTGCGTATTTATAATCAACTTTTCATAAGATTATTCTAAGACATATTCATCCTCCTGAAATACGTATTTGTTTCCTAGTACTGAAAACTAAGTTAAGTGAATTGTGCATACATATTCTAATATTTTTACACTAATTGACCCAGGTTAATATAAATGCAAGTAGATTTCTATAGGACATGATGTGTATTTTGACATTCATTTTTTTTCAACACTTGTACATTACTATTTCCTCAGTTTATGCACATCATAAGATATATATTTCATCAACAAGTTCACAAATTTAAAGGCTTTTGTTTCACTTTCAATCACTTCCTGCTTCAGAACACATGTATTCCTCCAGGTTACATGACTGGTCTTTTCATGAGACTTCTTTCCAAACACATTATTTTCGATTTCCACAATTACTTTTGAAGCAAAACTCACACATTCTTCATGATAAACCATAATCCTAATATTACCATTAGATGTATAACTGGTTTGAATGAATGGATATATATCAATATAAGGTTTCCTGTATATTTTCAGATATCAATTTGAACAATTATTTAAGTTGGAACCAGTTATATTATTTATTCACAGTATGGTCTATTCATGCATTATTTCTATATTCATAGACACAGTGTACACCTATTTGTATTCAAAATACTAATTTACACGTCTTCAAAATACTGTTCCTAGAAATGGTGAAAGAAATACTCATGTCACCTGATCTACATATACATTTTATCACAGTAATATTCTGGAAACAAAAAGCAAATGTCACACTTATGATTGTACTAAAGCCTAAATGGAAATTGAACATGGATTACTAAAATCATCCATGTCCAGTTTGCCTATTGCTCTCAAATGTGGATCCTATTGGTGACTACATATTTGTTTCTTCCTAAGATTATATATTCAACCTCAAACCTGTTGAAAATGTCTAATCCTATTACTCACCTTATACTTTGCCTGATTTCCTAATGTCTCTATTGATATATATTTTCCCCAGTTCATCATTGTGACTGCCTCTTAACATGTGCTGACATTTACATTCACTCTCTACATGAAACCCTATTGCTAAAGACCATTTTGTCAAAATCCTATACTCACTCATCTTTCTAAAACTACCGTCTATCTTTCTAATCCTACCGACTATCCCTTTTTGACTGCATGTTCTCTTGGACATTCAATCATCCAAGGTACAATATCCTATACCATTGTATATTGATTTATCTGAGACATCTGTGCAGAAATTAATTCAAAGCTAAGTATCCCAATCAAGGGCCCAATGCCCTTCTGGGCATCAAATCTTACCTAGATTTCTGTTTTCATACCTATATTTCAACTGTATATTTTGTAAATATCACATGTTCTCATAACCATTATTCATCCTGCAGAATTATTCCTAACCCAATCGAACATGTTGTTAACCCTAACCATACACTGTTCCCTCAATCTAACTTTACAGAAGATCAGGGAGAGAGTTGGTCTTCCAATACTGGATTGTAGGGTATCTTCCACCTGATGAGAACCTCAAAGGTCCATGCAGAAATGATACATGGAGAAGAAGGCAGCTATGAAGGACCTGAGAGAGCAAAAGTCATTTTCAATGTTAAACAACCGGGTCAGGATGAAGAGATGTATCTGAATCAGCCTTTCTCTTCTTAATATAGAGAAGATGGACCAAACCAGGCCTGTGAGAAGAGCTGTTCCTGGGTGCCTATTGTTGATATACCATTCTAACTTGTGAAACTGTCACAGAAAGTAGGGGCAGTCTCCATCTCCTGGGACCCTTAGAAGCAAATATCAGTACACACTTCCTTGGTGATGGAACACTCTGAACTTGGGATCCAGGAAGCCAGGCACCCAGAGTAAGTCCCAGTCCCAGTCCCAGTGGTCTCAATTGTTTGGATTTACCAAGGACAGAGTCAGTCTTTGTTGGTACCTACTGAAGTGATAATGGACAAATGCCAGGAGACCTCTGAAGAGGAGCCTTTTCTGAGAAAGCAGGTAGTGGCTCAACCATGGCTCCTGACAACTTCACAGAGTTGGCGAAGGAGACCAGATCTGAGACAGAACAGGCCATTTTGGGGGAACATAGTATGGACCACCAGTCAGAGGACACTCAATATATTCACCAACATACTTGGGGGAAGGAGGTGCCGTTGTGGGTGTTGGTGTGAGTTTGTGATTTTGTCTCTTTTCTGAGAATAGGTAGGAAAGACTGTTTGTTTGTTTGGACTGGAATGTTTCTAGAAAGTCGTTTGACAACGCGAGTGTTTCTATGTCTGTGCATTCCACTGTATCTGTGGTTGTAGACATTTGAAAAGCGAATGCATCAATGGTTGTGTCCTGTCTAGTAGAAAGCTTCCCAACATTCATACTGCACAATTTAAGAATGGAGAGAGGCTTGCCTTATGGATGGGCAACACCTACTATCTTCTTAAGTTCTTGTTTTCTTCCTGAATACTGGCCACTCTCCAGAATAGCCTCATGGTTTGGTTTCCAAGATATGTACCACCTCCAAGCTCTGTGACATGGCCATGTACTGGATAGCTGAAGAGAATAGAAGCATCTCAGAAAACTCACATATCAGTGTGACCATTAAAGTCTCAGTGGAAAAACACTGCACTGGGCCTTTTGCTTACCTATTGTTCTGTTTTCCTAAATGTTAGGAAGATCTTTGCCTCAGGAAACCCCTTTGTGAAGCCAGAAAAAAAGAGTTTTCAAATGGAAATGAATGGGCATCACCTGTGGCTCTTTGCTTAATTGCTTTGGAAAGAGATGTGGCTGAATCAGCCTCTTTGCCCTGTGTGAGGCAGTGGCTTAGATTCTCAGCACCTGATGGATCTAAAGAAAGTTTCCAAGTGTGCATGCAAAACGAAAATGGCCAAAAGAGCAGTCATTGTGGATGAAGTCTCTCACCTTCCTCTGTAAGCTTCCTGACCTCCATCACGTGAGAATAGGGATCCTTTGTGTCAAATCAGTTCTTCAAAGCCCTACAGAGGCTAGCACATAAGGGCTTGTGTTTTCTCATGACACCAATTCACATAAAGAATATATACCAGACAGTCAGTAGGCCTCAAATTAGAGAAGCAGAGCAGTTTTAAGAGCAGGACTATTTGATCACTATTGGTTCACAGGAAGGGAGTCCAGGCCACCCTGACTTTAGGCAAATGAGGGGCAAGGGAGTTCATTTGGAAAACTGTCTTGGGCTGTGCCCCTCATGGAAACCTCCAGCCAGAGGTTATGAAGAGTGTCTATGTGGAAGAAGATGAGGGCCATTTGGGAGTGTTTTGGTTTTAATTGTGGTCATTTGTTTGGTGGTTGGAAGAGATGCCTAGGTCCACCTGGGCTTGAACTCTGGTGTGATTCCCCTTACAGACTGAGTTCAGGAACTGACCTCAGGGAAGTATTGCCATTAATTGTGTTGGGATTTTAGGAGACCACGCATGAGAGTTGCCTTTGGAAACTGAGATCAATGCCCACGGTGGCTTTCCACAGAGTATTGTCAATCTCTGCCAGGGCATCACATTATTTTATACTGAAAGACTTGGCAGCCATCGTTGACAGTCAAAACACACATGGGCCTCACATTGTAGACCTCAATGGGCCTGGCTTCATGTGTCTTTTTGGCCACTCTTTGGGAAGCCTTGCCTCTGAGAATTCTCCAGAGTTTCCTTGAAATGTGCTTCCTCAAACATTAATGGTTCCTGAATGAATTGAAACCCACAATTTCTCCAACTTCATCCTTGAAAAATGGCTAGATAAATACCATGAAATTTTTGAAATTTTCATGACCAGGTGGCACTGGAGAACCTTTCAATGTCCTCTTGCTGATGAAGTGTGTACCAGACAGTGCCTTGATTGACTAGGTTTCATGAAAATGATGTAGAACAGAGATACCAGTATGTTGGAGCCTGCTGAGTAGTGGGCCCAGAGCTGTGGTGTGCAGGTGTGTGATAAAACATCTGTGGTCGGGCCATGTGTATCTGCCATTGACTTCCAAATGGCTTGTGGCTGACATTGTGCAGCCAGGAATCACTTATATGTCTGATAACTCTCCATATAAGGCATCTTGTTATATGGAGATGTTTCAGGACAATGTTCAGAATCAGGTGCAATGGTCAAGGGGACAAGCTATGTGGGATAGAAGCCTGGTTGATGCATTCTCCTGCAGACCCTGACCCATCTCATGTGAAAGAACTCCCTCCAGCACTGTGTCCCAGAAGAATTCCTTGTATTTTGTGAAGCAAATAACAAATTCCCAGTGCAGCAGCAAGAAACACCACGAAAAGTGGAGGATGACCAAATTGCTTCACAGTCCACACGGGGAGTCACTTAGCCTTCAGTGGCGACAGTTTACCTACAAAGAGTGAATTCAGCACTGCTGCCTCATGTCCTTTGAAAAACAAGAAACCATGTCCTCCAGGTCACATAGATGCAGATCCAGCTTTGA
Organism: Callospermophilus lateralis; assembly: GCF_048772815.1. Taxonomy (NCBI): domain Eukaryota; kingdom Metazoa; phylum Chordata; class Mammalia; order Rodentia; family Sciuridae; genus Callospermophilus; species Callospermophilus lateralis. Next base: position 320,246 of record NW_027511180.1, on the reverse strand, counting down.
TGGTCTCATTAGAAAGAAAGCTAAAGCTCCTGACAACAACATATATGTCAAGTGCCCATCATCAGAGGCAGTTTCTAAGGAAGTCTTCAGGCTGGCAGAGCTCCATGTTTGATAGCATTTACCTATTAGACCAGGATGCAAGAAAAGACCACAGACTCCAATTAAAATCAAGTTAAAGCAAGCTTATATTTTCCACTGCCCAGGTGGCCTCTCCCTCCCAAAACAGTGGGAACAAGACAGCCACCCAAATTTCCTACAGCCCAGGTTTATAACCCAGAATTTTACACTACAGGGGGGTTAAAATATCAGAACTTTGACAAGCATCAAACTAATCGTAGTTTATATATATATATATATATATATATATATATATATATATATATATATATATATATATATTTGCTGGCCCCAACATCAGAATTTATGAAGACCATTAGAGCCTCAGAGAGGGTCATTGTCTGGCCAGGGAAGGCCAGTATTTATGAGGTGTCAATAAAGTTTCATAGAGGGCTGTTCCTGGTCAAAGAGCCAGGCATGGGTGAGTTCAAGGCCACGGGCAGGCATTGCAAGCAGGTTCAGAATTTGGTGTAATTTATAGTTAAGCCAAAATTTTCTTTTCATGGCTTTGTGGCAAGATGGATCCCAATTTTAATAAAAGATCAGGTTGGGTCTATCATTCCCCCCTTTTCTAATGTGTCCCTTTCAAATCTTTGATAGGGTAGGGGAAGAGCACTGAGGGAATTTTAATACCTCACGTAACAGTCTCCATATTTTTTGAACTCACACAAAACCAGTCTCCCTGATTTTACCTGACTTAATTAATTACTTAAAATGAAAGTCTATTTATTTTTGGCTCCATTGTTGTAAGAAGAGTGGCGTCACTCATTTTGGCTTCTTCTGAGCTGAGAGAGGGTGACATGAGGGGGCACAGCATGAGGGACATGAGTTGCCTTTTAGAAGTCAGTTCGGTTTGAAGTCTGGTTGTGGTAGAACAGTTTGTAAAGTCATCTGGGGATGGGTTCTTCTATGAGAGAAACAAAAACCATGAGTACTGAATAAATGTTGCAGCTGCTGAAACAAGTCACTGTATAGATGTCCCCTCATCTGTCTTCAATATCCCCAGTTATCAGGACTTTCAACTTAATATTTAACTTTTAGTGTCACAGTTGTCCCACCCCATAAGATACAGTTTAATAATTTAATGTCATCTGATCTTGCAAATTCCTTTTACTAGTATGACCTCTGTGTGTAATAGAGAAACCTTTAATTCTGTTAGTCAGGGCTGGATAATCATACTAGCAAACACCAAGCCTACCTGTGTAGGTTAGGAATATCTGTAGGCCTTAAACAAAAAACTTCTGCCTCTGGTAGCTCCTCTTGATGGTCTCTTTTTATTCTCATCAGGCATTCCTCTCTGAGAATCCTTCTTTGTAGCCTCCAGTCTTACTTATTTTGGGAGGCTACCATAAAGTGTATACGTTAAAATATTATTATAACTATTATTATTTAAAATGCCCAGGAATGGCTGTATTTTGGGTTTATCTGTCTTTGCTAAGAGTTTAAGATGAAGCAGTAAAACTGACTTTTGTTTCTATCTATTGTTAACAGTCAGCTGAGATTTTATGGGAGTCATTTCTGGGGAAACTTGAGAGCAGCTTCTCAGTTCTGCTAGTGCCATTTGCGCTAGGTGATTCCAGGTCTTGCTTGACCATGTGGCTTCTCTCAGAAGCATCAGGAATATCTCCCTTCTCTGATGACTCTCTTCTTCGTAGAAAATGCACTGATTGGCTTTCTGTTCTCCAGTGGCCTCATTAATCTTCCTGATCAGGAGTTTATGTGGCTGAGAGTTGCAAAGTTCTTTAGAGAAGTCTCCTGTTCCCTGGATACAAACTGACTCAGAGGGCAAGAGCCAAAATTTGTTTTATTGTCCCTTTTCATTTAAATTAAATTTTAAATCCTAATCTTAAACATCCAGCAAATAAATTTTAACAGCCTTATATTAAGAGTACTGTGCTTTAATGTCTATAATTTAAAATTATTTATCTTTTTATTATTTGGGATCTGTATTTTTCTGTCTTGTAGGTGATGCCTTATTATCTTAAATTAACCAATGTTGTGTTCAAAAGCAACTCTTTTGTAAAACACTAACAGGGAATCTTTAGTTAACTTATAAGGAAATTACAAAATAAAATTAACAAGAGTAAAAATACTTAGTTCGTGTAATAGCTACCCTGAATTTTTGGCTGAGTTATAAATTATATCACCTTTTTGAGATCCTAGTAATCTTGACAGAAAAAAAAAAAAACTTCTGAACGTAACTTTAAATTAAATAACATCTGACCTACTGCTTTCGTAGTTATTCTCACATGTTGTAAGATGAGACACAGAGCCTTATCTCAGGTAAGGCAGGGCTCTATATAAATCTTAAGTCTTTTAGTTCTAAAGCTGATCTTTTTTTTTTTTTTAAATATCATCTTACACAGTTTACATAAATTGTTTGAGGTCACATGAACATTAGCTAACACCATATGATATCACATTTAAAACATGAATTAAAGAAAGGCTGAAAGTTTTTAACCTTTACATAGATTAGGCGCTCATTAACTTAAAAATATATTTAAATTTTTCCCCAATGTAAAAAGTAACATAAAACTTTACATATCTTATTGATAACAAGTAAATAAATCCCCAATATATATATATATATATATATATATATATATATATATATATATATATATATATATATTTACCATACAACTTCAGAACACCAGCTTGATGTAATGCTCTTTTAAAGTTTCTACCTTACAGACTTGTATACCTGGAAGATATGAGCACATTAATAGCATCACAATGACATTGATGTTTTTACATTAACCAAATTTAGCTTTTAAAGAAATTCCAGTACAGTGCTCTAAAATAACAGTTCTTATTTAATCAGTTGTTTAATTTTTATGGTTGCTTGCTCTAGAAAAATAAAAATAAACACAATGTTATGGGTAAACTTTTGTTTTAAGAAATTTGTGTCGCTTTATCACATGACTGATTTTTACAATCTTATACAGACTTTAGAACAAACTTAAACAGACCTTACTAAATCAATCAGATATCTAACGAAAGTACTCATGAATGAGTAATCCCATATCAAATTTACTTCACTTATTTATCAAAATATTAGAGAAATGTATTGAACAGTGTAAACCATTTTTTTGTTAAAGGAAAAGTCCTAGAACCAAGGCATATTAGACATTTTATAGACATTAATATTTTATTAGATTTTTGAGCAGCTAGAAAAACTTGTAAGCTTAAATTTAAAGACATTTATTGTTATTTGTTTATCCAAATTTAAAGTGAACCTTTTAACTCACGTGAATTAAAGATCTTCGAATCCACTTTTTAAAATTTGTTTTTATGAGTGCTTTTTTTTAATGATCACTCCTTACATATGTTAATTTGTATATCATATATATGATATACGAACATATAGATATATGGACATACAACACATAACAAAAGTGTGCACAAATAATAATAGTAAGGCCTTGTAGCTTTTCACAGGTGAAATCTCCATTGTAATGTTTCAGAACTCCACTGTTGGTCAAAGATAGAACTGATGAGAAAAATATTAACCTAGTTCTCTAGGATCAAAATAATGAGCTCAAAAAAAAATACAGAATCTAAGGAAAAAAATGAGAGTCCTAGAAAAAATGACTGGCCAGTAATTAGTAAATACCATACGATTTACCTTTTTTTTTTCCCCACTTAGACATCAGATCAGTCTCCTACTGAGCTTGCAGGCTTCTTTCATTTACATTTCAACATAAGTCCTGGCTGAGTTCTGGAAGGAGCTGGACAAAACTGCTATTCTGAGCGGACACCTCAGGCCTAAGGCACTTTAACCATAATTTTCAGGTGAGGATGTTGAAAATTATGATACAATTTTAAGATACAATTCAAAATTTTATACCTTAACATCTTGTTTTGTCAACAGATACCATACTATGATTTACTATCCTTGTCCAAATTAATGCACTGACACACTGTGACATTTTCCCAGGCTACCCAATTAAAAATTGGTGAAAAAAAAGACTAAATGATTGGGAAGTTACTTGCCAACTTGGAAGTAGAATTCTCTAGTTTTCCATTTTAAGTATTTAAGTTCTCTGGCATGAATTATCTGAAATCATAAACTAAAAAATTACCAAAACCCGACTTTTAACTGCAAGATTGAGCAATGCTACAAAAACCCATCCAGATACCATATTGTTACAATAAAACATCATCATTTAGACACACATTCAGCTAAGATCATTCCCAAGAAACAATTTATAATATCAACACATTATTGCACATGTCTTAAATGGCCAGAAACAAAGACAAAAGACAGACAGAAAGGAGCTCCAGACTATGGCTGACAGGACAGAAGCCTTTAAAACAGCAGATAAGAGAAAAATCTCCTACACCAGTGGCATGATAGATGTCCCCACAAGGGCATCAGATGTTTTCAGAGAGGGGCAACCTGAAATGTAATATCAAAGGTCTCCATGGTGACTTTACTGCATTTAGTGTCTCCTTTTTCTTTTTCTCTTTTTTAAGAAAACAGAGGTGGCATAATACTTACAGTGCAGGGAAGGAAGGAGGGAATTTACTGAAGCAACAGGACTTCGGCAGCTGCTGGGAGTCCCTCAGTCCCGTCTTTTACTTACAGGGTTAGCTCCTCTGGTTTGGTTCCACCCCAAGCACACTGAATCTCCTAACATTTCAGTAGTCAGCTCTCAAAAATTCCGGGGTCGGGGGGGTATCAAAATTCGTAACTTAAATTTCGGTTCTGGACCTTGAAGCCAATTAATACCAATTTAATATAAGGACAGGGTTTGAGAAAAAGTAAAAGGGAGGTTTACTGCTTTGCTAACAAAGGATAAAAACAGGGGACTCTGTCCAAAGTTGTGACTCTCTTGATCTGGAGGGACAAGGGGTTTTAAAGGAGCTTCACTTGTTAACCTGGGAGATACTCAGTTATTAGGTCTCCAGCAGGCATTGCCCTCTGCAGTGGGTGTGCTCCAGACAGCCAGCTAGGGGCTTCTCTCATCCTGCTTAACAAAGGGGGGTATAGTGCATCACATTTCTTTAAAACACAGTCCAAAGGGGTGACAGGCTTACCTGCTTTATTACCCATTTTCACGTCCAATATCCTTAAGTTTTTACCACAGAAATCACACAACAAAACGCACAAAAACAAACAAATAAAAAACATTTAGAACACAGAACAAAACACAAAAAAAACAGAAACTCGGCGAATAAACAGAAAACCAGAGGAGCAATGCAGCGTCTTGCTAAAGCTCCGGGGTAGGAGCTCCTGCGTGCCAGTCGGCACCTCTCTACACTTTCAGAGGTATTCCCTACAGAAAAGAACAGAGGAAAGAAGGATTCCTATTACTGTCCCGGACAGGAGTATATGTGAGCCTTCCCAGGCCACCTCTCTGTCATCAGAAGAGTACTCCCTTAACCGGATATCAGATGTTATAAAGGCGCCTCTTACCTATGAAGGCCTCCTCCACCAGGTGCTTGATAATAGTTTTAGTGCGATGGTTCACTGCAGTGATCCACGGACTGAAGGCTCATTCCAAGGCCTTGGAACTTGTCTCTCCAGCCTGGAGTCCTGGAGTATAGGCCAGCTTCAGAATTTCCAGCAGTCTGGCTTTGTGATCTGGTCAGGTCATGTTGCTGGGGAACTCCAAAATGTTAGTCCAGGACACAAGAAAAGACCACTGACTCCAATTAAAATCAAATTAAGGCAAGCTTAATATTTCAACCAGCCAGGCTTCCTCTCCCTCTCAAAATGGCGGGAACAAGACAGCAACCCCACCTTTCCTACAGCCCAGCTTTATAGCCCAGAAAGTTACACAAAAGGGGGGTTACAGAAAACAGAACTTTGACAAGCATCACACTAATTGTAGTTTACATTTTATCTTCTGGCCCCAGCATCAGAAATTATGAGGACCATTAGAGCCTCAGAGAGGGTCATTGTCTGGCCAGGGAAGGCGAATATTTATGAGGTGTCATTAAAGTTTCAGAGAGGGCTGTTATCTGGTCAGAGAGCCAGGCATGGGTGAGTTCAAAACATGGTCAGGCATTCTGACCATGGTCAGGCAGTAATTTATAGTAAAGCAAAAATTATCTTTTCATGGCTTTGTGGCAAGATGGCTCACAATTTTAATGAAAGATCATGTTGGGTGATCAACCCTGTCCCCTACTTTTGGAAAATCCTCTACCACCTCCAAGGTTGTAAACTCCTGAGCATTTTCCATTCCAGATATGTATTCACAGAATTTCTAACTCTTCTTCTCTAATTGCGTCTTACTTGGGGCGAAGTTAATGTCAAGCCATTGTTCTGGATGAGAGTGGGAAGAATATTGTGCAGCACATAATTGCACACACATTGGATTCACTTTCCAATTTTCCAATTGAAATACTGAATTCCTGACAATAACCCATACCCTTCTAGACGCTAACTACAAATACTAATATGATGGAGAAAAATAACCCAAACGGAATTGAAATACAAGCAGTTCAGAGGAGGCATGGTGTATATTGGACTTGCCTTTTGCAAGATAAAAGGTAGGTGTTATAAATCTAGTCATTTTTTAATTGAAATAGTTTTATATGTGTATTAAAGTTAACAAATATGTGAATTCCTATCTCCCTTTCGCTGTAACCTATTCAGCACATTAATTTTTACATACACATATAGAATCCTACCTGATATCACACGTACATTTTTGTGAGGTGCCTGACATTGCAGATACAAATTGTGAGAAGAGATTACTCCACCTAAATGCTGTTGGAACTGAAAATTCAAGCTAATGGTGAGCTTCCTAGTTGAATAACATTATACATAAATCCATGTTCAGTAAAATGAATTTTTTTGGATCTGTGGATGATATATATTTCATGGTGAAATTCGATTGGCATATATAATTCTACTTTTGAATGTCTTTTTTGTGTGTGTGTTTGTGTGTGTGTGTGTATATATATATATATATATATATATATATATATATATATATATATATATATACAAAATAAATCTCCAGATTTTTCAAAATATGAAATATATGTGTCTTATATACACTCCCTAAATTCATTCATGTTCATGTATGTGGATTAATAATCAACTTTTCACAAGATTATTCTCAGAAATATTCATCCACCTGAAATACATATTTGTTTCCTAGTACTGAAAACTAACTTCAGTGAAAGGTGCAAACAAATCCTAGTATTTCTACATTAACTGACCTAGTTTAACATCAATGCTAGTAGATTCCTATGGGACATGATGTGTATTTTGACATTAATTATTATTCAACACTGGTACATTACTATTTCTTCAGTTTATGCACATCATAGGATATATATTTCATCCACTACTTAGCAAATTTATAGGCATTTGTTTCACTTTCAATCACTTCTTGCTTCAGAACACATGTATTTCCCTATGTTTCTTGACTGGTCTTTTCATGAGACTTTTTTCAAATATATTATTTTCAATTTCCATGATCAATTTTTAAGCAAAACTCACACATCCTTATGATAAAACATAACCCTAAGATGACCATTAGATATATAACTGGTTGGAATGATTGATTGTGCATCTTTATAACATTTCTTATATATTTTCAGATATCCATTCAATCCATTATTTAAAGTGGATCCAGTTATATTATTTATTCCCAGTATGGTCTATTCATGCGTTATTGCTATATTCATAGACAGAGGGTATACCTATTTGTACCCCAATACAAATTTATATGTCTTCAAAATATTGCTCCTGGAAATGGTGGAAGAAATACTCATGTCACGTGATATACATATACATTTTATCACAGAAATATTCTGGACACAAAAAGCAAAGGTCACACTTTCAATTGTACCAAAGCCTAAATGAAAAGTGAGCATGGATTACTAAAAACATCTATGTCCAGGTTGCCTAATGCTCTCAAATGTCAATCCTATTGGTGACTACATATTTGTTTCTTCCTAAGATTATATATTCAACCTCAAGCCTGTTGAAAATGTTTAATCCTATCACTCACTTTGTACTTTGCTTGATTTCCTAATGTCTTTATTGATATCTGCTTTCCCTCATATTTTCCCCAGTTCATCATTGTGACTGACTCTTAACATGTGCTGACATTAACACTCACTCTCTAACCGAAACCCTATTGCTAAAGAACTTTTTGTCCAAATCCTATACTCACTCTTCATTCTAAACCTAACGACTACCTTCCTCATCGTACTGAATATCGCTTTTTGACTGGATGTTCTCTTCAACATTCAATCATCCAAGGTACAAGGTCCTATGCCATTGTATATTGATTTATCTGAGACAACTGTGCAGCACATAACTCAAAGCTAAGTATACCACTTAAGGGTCCAATTCCCTTCTGGGCTTCAAATCTTTCCTAATTTTCTGCTTTCATACTTATATTTCACCTATATACTCTTGTAAATATCGAAGGTTGCCAATACCATTATTCATCCCGCAAAATGATTCCTAACCCAAATCAAACATGTTATTAACCCTAAACATACACTGTTCCATCAATATAACTTACAGAAGAGCAGGGACAGAGTTGGTCTTACAATATAGGAATGTAGGTGATCTTCCACCTTCTGAGAACCTCAAAGATCCATGGAGAAATGATCCTTGGAGAAGATTTATGCAGCTATGTTGGACCTGAGAGAGCAATAGAAATCTTCCATGGCAAACAACCTGGTCAGGATGAATTGATGGGTCTAAGTCAGCCTCTCTTTTCTTATTGTAAAGAAGTTGAAAGAAACCAGGCCGGTGTGGAGAGCTGTACCTGGGTGCCTAAGGTTGATATTCCATTCTAACTTCTGAATGTGTCAGAGGATGTTGGGGCAGCCTCCATCTCATGGGACCCTTGGAAGCAACTGTTAGGACAAAGTGGTTTTCAAGGCAGTGACCTCATTCAGTTCCTGAAGGAAGTGACCTCTCCTCACTTCCTTGGTGATTGAATTCTCTGAACTTGGGATCCAGGAAGCCAGGCACCCAGAGCCAGTCCCAGTCCTAGTCCCATTGGGCTAACTTGTTTGCTTTTTCCAAGGACAGAGTCAGTCTTTCTTGGTACCTACTGATGTGAGGATGGCCAAATGCCAGCAGAGCTCTGAAGAGGCACCTTCCCTGAGAAAGCAGGTAGTGGCTCACCGCTGTCTCCTGACAACTTCACATAGTTGGCCAAGAAGACCAGATCTGAGAGAGGACAGGCCATTTCGGGGGAACATAATATGGCCCACCAGTCAGAAGACACTCTGGATAGTCACAGACCTTCTTGGGGGAAGGAGGTGGCTTTGCCATTGTGGGTGTGAGTTTGTGGTTTTTTTCTCATGTTCTGAGAATAGGTAGGAAAGGCGTTTTTTCTGGTGTGGAGTGGACTGTTTCTAGTAAGTCCTTTGACATTGTGAGGGTTTCTATGTCTGTGTATCCCACTGTATCCGTGGTTGTAGACATTAGAAAAGAGAATGCATCAATGGATTTGTTTTCTCTAGTAGAAAGCTTCCCCACATTAATACTGCCCAATAGATTAATGGACTTCACTTTGCCTTATGGATGGGCAACACCTACTGTCTTCTTAAGTTACTGTTTTCTTCGTGAATTCTGGCCACTCTACAGAATACGCTCATGGTTTTGTGTCCCAGATATGTAACACCACAAGGCTCTGTGACATGGCCATGTACTGGATAGCTGAAGAGAATGAGAGCATCTCAGAAAACTCAGATATCAGTGTGACCAGTAAAGTCTCAGTGAAGAAACCCTTCTTGGGCCATTTGCTTACTTGTGTTTCAATTACCCTGAATGTCAGGAAGGTCTTTGCCTCATGCCAACCCTTTGTGAAGCCTGAAGAAAACTGTTTTCATATGGAAATGAATGGGCTTCACCTGTGGCTCTTTGCTTAATTGCTTTGGAATGGGATGTGTCTGAATCAGTCTCTGGTCCTTGTGTGAGGCTGTGACTTAGATTCTCAGCACCCAATGGATCTAAAGAAAAATCCCATGTGCTTCCCAAACCGAAATGGCCAAAAGAGAAGTCATTGTGGATGAATTTTTTTGCCTTCTTGTTTTAGGTTCCTGACCTCCATTAAGTGAGAATAGGGATTCTTTGGATTAAATGAGTTCTTCAAATCCCTGCAGAGGCTTGCCCATATGTGCTTGGGTTTTCTCATGACTCCAAATCACATAAAGAATCTATACCTCACAGCCAGTAGGCCTCAAATTGGAGAAGCGGAACACTTTAACAGCAGGAATATTTGATCACTCCAGGTTCACAGGAGGAGTGTCCAGGCCACCATGATTTTAGGCAAATGAGGGGCAAGTGAGCTTATTTTGGACACTTTCTTAGGCTGTGCCCCTCATAGAAATCTCCAGCCAGAGGTTATGATGAGTGTCTATATGGAAGAAGATGAGGGCCCTGTGGGAGTGTTTTGATTTTAATTGTGGTCATTTTTGTGGTGGTTGGAAGGAATGACTGGTTCCACCTGCGCTTGAACTCTGGCGTGATTCCCCTTAGAGACTGAGTTCTGGAACTGAACTCAGAGAAGTATTGCCATGAATTGTGTTGGGATTTTAGAAGGCCATGCATGAGACTCACCCATGGAAACTGAGATCTAGGCCCAGGGTGTCTTTCCACAAAACAATGGGAACCTCAGCCAGGATATCACATGATTTTATTCTGAAAGATTGGCAGGTATAGTTGAGAGTCAAAACACACATGGACCTCACATTGTAGGCCTCAATTTGCCTGGCTTCATGTGACCTTTTGGCAACTCTTTGAGAAGCCTTGCCTGTGAGTGTTCTCCAGAGCTTTCATTGAAATGAGCTTTCTCAACACTTAATGGTTCCTGAATGATTTGAAACCCACAGTGCCTCCAACTTAATCTTTGAAAAATGGCTAGATAAATACCATGAAATTTTTGAAATTTCCATGACCAGGTGGCACTGGAGAATCTTTGGAAGTCCCGTTGATCCTGTGTATACCAGAGAATGCCTTGTTTTACTGGGTTTTATGAAAATGGTGTAGAACAGAGATGCCAGTAATTTGTATCCTGCTGATTAGTGGGCCTAGAGCAGTGGTGGGCAGGTGTGTGATAAAACACCATGGTGGGGCCATGTGGATCGGCCATTGGCTTCCAAATGGATTATGACTGACATAGTGCAGAAATCAGACACTTATATGTAAAGGCATTTTTTATATGGAGAGGTTTCAGGGCAATGTTCAGAATCACTTTACTATGGTTATTGGGGCAAGCTGTGTGGGATAGAAGCCTGGTTGGTGCATTCTCCTGCAGACCCTGACCCACCACACGTGACAGAACTCCCTTCAGCACTGTATCCTAGTAGAACTCCTTGTATTTGGTGAAGCAAATACCAAATTCCCAGTGCAGCAGCAAGAAACACCACGAAAAGTGGAGGATGACCAAATGTCTTCACAGTCCACACGAGGAGACACTTAGCCTCCAGTGGCCACAGTTTACATACAAAGAGAGAATTCAGCACTGCTGCCTCATGGTCATTGGAATATAAGAAACCATGTCTTCCAGGTCACATAGATGCAGACCCATTTTGATGGTCTCACTACAAAGGAAGTTAAAGCTCATGACAACAACATATATTTCAAGTGCCCAACCTCAGAGGCAGTTTTCCAAGAAGTCTTAGGCCAGCAGAGCTCCATGTTTGTGGAGTGTTTACACTGTTCTTTACTTTTGGAAACTCCTCTACCACCACCAAGGTTGTGAACTCCCGAGCATATTCCATTCCAGATATGTATTCACAGATTTTCAGACTTTTCTACTCTAATTGTGTCTTACTTGGGCCAAGGTAATATCAAGGCATTGTTCTGAATGTGAGTGGGAAGATTTTTGTGTAGCACATATTTACATACACATTCGATTCATTTTTCAATTTTCTATTTGAAATACTGAAGCCCTGAAACTAACACATACCCTACTATACTCTGACTAATAATTCTAATATGATGGTGAAAAATAACCCAAACAGAATAGAAATACAAGCAGTTCAGAGGAGGCATGGTGTATTGTTACAATTGCCTTTTGCATTATATAGTGTAGGAGTTATAAATCTAGTCATTTTTTTGTTGAAATAGTTCTACATGTGTTTTTAAAATTAACAAATATGTGAATTCCTGTCTCCCTTTCTCTGTAGCCAATTCAGCACATGTATTTTTATATGCACATATAGAATTCTACCTGGTACCACACGTACATACTTGTGAGGTAACTGAATTGGCAGATGCAAATTGTGAGAAAGGATAACTCCTCCTAAATGCTGTTGGAACTGAAAATTCAACCTATGGGTGAGCTTCCTAGTTGAATAACATTATACATTAATCCATGTTCAGTAAAATGAATATTTTTTGATCTGTGGATTATATATATTTCATGATGAATTTCGATTGGCATATATATTGCTACTTTTTTTCTTTTATTGGTTGCTCAAAACATTAAAAATCTCTTGACATATAATATTTCATACATTAGATTCAAGTGGCTTATGAACTCCCATTTTTAGCCCAAATAGAGATTACAGAATCACATCGATTACACATCCACATTTTTACATAATGCCCTATTAGCTACTGTTGTATTCTGCTACCTTTCCTATACTCTACTATCTCCCCTCCCCTTCCTTCCGATCTTCTCTTTTTTCCCCATCTACTGTAATTTATTTCACTCCATGTTTATTTTCCCATTCCACTCACAACAATATGTAATTTTGTGTAACAATGAGGGTCTCCCTCCATTACCATGCAATTTCCCTTTTCTCTCACTTACCCTCCCACCTCATGTCTCTGTTTAAAGTTAATCTTTTCTTCCTGCTATTGCTCCCTGCTCTGTTCTTAGTTGCTCTCATTATATCAAAGAAGACATTTGGTATTTATTTTTTAGGGATTGGCTATCTTCACTAAGCATAATCTGCTCCAGTGCCATCCATTTTTCTGCAAATTTTATGATTTTGTCATTTGTTAGTGCTGCGTAATACTCCATAGTGTATAAATGCCACATTTTTTTTATCCATTCATCTATTGAAGGGCATCTGGGTTGGATCCACAGTGTATCAATTGTGAATTGTACTGCTATGAAAATCCATGTGGTAGTATCCCTGTATTACTCTCTTTTAATGTCTTCAGGGAATAGTCAGAGAAGGGCAATAGCTGAGTCAAATTGTGGTTCCATTCACAGCTTTCCCAGGAATCTCCATACTGCTTTCCAAATTGGCCACACCAGTTTACAGTCCCACCAGCAATGTACAAGAGTATCTTTTACCCCACATCCTTGCCAGCACTTGTTGTTGATTGACTTCATATTGGCTACCAATTTACTGGAGTGAGATGGTATCTTAGGGTGATTTTGATTTGAATTTCTCTGACTGCTAGAAATGGTGAGCATTTTATTATGTACTTGATGAATGATTGTATGTCCTCCTCTGAGAAGTGTCTGTTCAAGTCCTTGACCCATTTGTTTATTGGGTTATTTGTTATCTTATTGTCTAATTTTTTGAGTTCTTTGTATATTATGGATATTAGGCCTCTATCTGAAGTGTGAGGAGTAAAAATTTGTTCCCATGATGTATGCTCCTTATTTACCTCTCTTATTCTTTCTCTTGCTGATAAAAAACTTTTCAGTTTAAGTAGTCCCATTTGTTGATTCTTGTTATTAACTCTTGTGCTATGGATGTCATATAAAGGAATTTGGAGCCCGACCCCATAATATGTAGATCAGAGCCAACTTTTTCTTCTATCAGACACAGAGTCTTTGATTTGATATCTAGCACCTTGATCCACTATGAGTTAACTTTTGTGCATGGCGAGAGAAAGGAATTCAGTTTCATTTTGTTGCACATGGATTTCCATTTTTCCCAACACCATTTGTTGAAGATACTATATTTCCTCCATTGCATGCTTTTAGCTCCTTTATCAAATATAAAATACTTGTAGCTTTTTGGATTAATCTCTGTGTCCTCCATTCTGTACCATTGGTCCACCCGCCTGTTTTGGTACCAGTACCATGCTGGGTTTTTTTTAATTAATTTTATTGTAGGTTGTTCAAAACATTTCATAGTTCTTGATATATCATATTTCACACTTTGATTCAAGTGGGATATGAGCTCCCATTTTTACCCCATATACAGATTGCAGAATCACATCAATTGCACAACCATTGATTTACATATTGCCATTCTGGTGACTGTTGTATTCTGTTGCCTTTCCTATCCTCTACTATCCCCCCTCCCCCCTCCCCTCCCCTCTTCTCTCTCTACCTCCTCTACTGTAATTCATTTCTCCCCCTTATATTTTTCCTCCTTTCCCCTCACTTCCTCTTGTATCTAATTTTGTATACCCCTGAGGGTCTCCTTCCATTTACATGCAATTTTCCTTCTCTCTCCCTTTCCCTCCCACCTCTCATCCCTGTTTAATGTTAATCTTTTTCTCATGCTCTTCGTCCCTACTCTGTTCTTAGTTACTCTCCTTATATCAAAGAAGATATTTGGCATTTGTTTTTAAGGGATTGGCTAGCTTCACTTAGCATAACCTGCTCTAATGCCATCCATTTCCCTCCAAATTCTATGATTTTGTCATTTCTTAATGCAGAGTAATATTCCATTGTGTATAAATGCCACATTTTTTTATCCATTCTTTTATTGAAGGACATCTATGTTGGTTCCACAGTCTTGCTATTGTGAATTGTGCTGCTATGAACATGGATGTAGCAGTGGCCCTATAGTGTGCTCTTTTTAGGTCTTTAGGGAATAGACCGAGAAGGGGAATAGCTGGATCAAATGGTGGTTCCATCCCGAGCTTTCCAAGAAATCTCCATACTGCTTTCCAAATTGGGCGCACCAATTTGCAGTCCCACCAGTAATGTACAAGAGTACACTTTTCCCGACATCCTCGCCAGCACTTGTTGTTGTTTGACTTCCTAATGGCTGCCAATCTTACTGGAGTGAGATGGTATCTTAGGGTGGTTTTTATTTGCATTTCTCTGACTGCTAGAGATGGTGAGCATTTTTTCATATACTTCTTGATTGATTGTATGTCCTCCTCTGAGAAATTTCTGTTCAGCTCCTTGGCCCATTTGTTGATTGGGTTATTTGTTATCTCATTGTCTAATTTTTTTAGTTCTTTGTATATTCTGGATATTAGGACTCTGTCTGAAGTGTGAGGAGTAAAGATTTGTTCCCAGGACGTAGGCTTCCTATTTACCTCTCTTATTGTTTCTTTTGCTCAGAAAATAACTTTTTAGTTTGAGTAAGTCCCATTTGTTGGTTCTAGTTATTAACTGTTGTGCTATGGGTGTCCTATTTAGGAATTTGGATCCCGACCCCACAGTATGTAGATCATAGCCAACTTTTTCTTCTATCAGACGCCATGTCTCTGATTTGATATCAAGTTCCTTGATCCACTTTGAGTTAACTTTTGTGCATGGCAAGAGAAAGGGATTCAGTTTCATTTTGTTGCATATGGATTTCCAGTTTTCCCAACACCATTTCTTGAAGATGCTAGCCTTCTTCCATTGCATGCTTTTAGCCCCTTTATCGAATATAAGATAGTTGTAGTTTTGTGGATTGGTTTCTGTGTCCTCTATTCTGTACCATTGGTCCACCCGCCTGTTTTGGTACCAGTACCATGCTGTTTTTGTTTCTATTGCTCTGTAGTATAGTTTGAAGTCTGGTATAGCTATACCGACGGATTCACACTTCCTGCTTAGCAATGTTTTTGCTATTCTGGGTCTTTTATTTTTCCATATGAATTTCATGATTGCTTTCTCTATTTCTACAAGAAATGCCATTGGGATTTTGATTGGCATTGCATTAAACCTATTGAGAACTTTTGTTAATATCGCCATTTTGATGATGTTAATTCTACCTATCCATGAACAGGGTATATTTTTCCATCTTCTAAGATCTTCTTCAATTCTCTCTTTAGGGTTCTGTAGTATTCATTGTATAAGTCTTACACCTCTTTTGTTAGGTTGATTCCCAAGTACTTTATTTTTTCTGAGGATATTGTGAATGGGGTGGTTGTCCTCATATATATTTTAGAGGATTTGTCGCTGATATACAGGAATGCCTTTGATTTATGCGTGTTGATTTTATATCCTGCCACTTTGCTGAATTCATTTATTAGCTCTAATAGTTTCTTTGTAGACCCTTTTGGGTCTGCTAGGTATAGAATCATGTCATCTGCAAATAGTGATAATTTGAGTTCTTCTTTTCCTATTTTTATGCCTTTAATTTCTTTTGTCTGTCTAATTGCACTGGCCAGTGATTCGAGAACTATGATGAACAGAAGTGGTGAGAGAGGGCATGCCTGTCTTGTACCAGATTTTAGAGGGAATGCCTTCAGTTTTTCTCCATTCAGAATGATGCTAGCCTGAGGCTTAGCATAGATTTCTTTTACAATATTGAGGTATGTTCCTGTTATCCCTAGTTTTTCTAGAGTTTTGAACATAAAGGGATGCTGTACTTTGTCGAATGCTTTTTCCGCATCTATCGAGATGATCATATGGTTCTTATATTTAAGCCTATTGATGTGGTGAATAACATTTATTGATTTTCGTATATTGAACCAACCTTGCATCCCAGGGATAAATCCTACCTGATCATGGTGCACAATTGTTTTGATATGTTTTTGTATCCGGTTCGCGAGAAGTTTATTGAGCATTTTTGCATCTAGGTTCATTAGAGATATTGGTCTGTAGTTTTCTTTCTTTGGAGTGTCTTTGTCTGGTTTAGGAATCAGGGTGATGTTGGACTCATAGAATGAATTTGGAAGTTCTCCCTGTTTTTCATTTTCCTGAAATAGCTTGAAAAGTATTGGTATTAGTTCCTCTTTAAAGGTTTTGTAAAACTCTGCTGTATACCCATCCGGTCCTGGGCTTTTCTTAGTTGGTAGTCTTTTGATGGTTTCTTTATTTCCTCAGTTGATATTCGTCTGTTTAGGTTGTCAATATCCTCCTAACTCAATCTGGGCAAATCATATGACTTAAGAAATTTATCGATGCCTTCACTATCTTCTAATTTATTGGAGTATAAGGATTCAAAATAATTTCTGATAATCTTCTGTATTTCTGAAGTGTCTGTTGTGATATTGCCTTTTTCATCCCATATGCGAGTAATTTGAGTTCTCTCTCTTCTTCTCTTCATTAGCGTGGCTAAGGGTCTGTCAATTTTATTTATTTTTTCAAAGAACCAACTTTTAGTTTTGTCAATTTTTTCAATTGTTTCTTTTGTTTCAATTTCATTAATTTTTGCTCTGATTTTAATTATTTCTTGTCTTCTACTTTTTTGCTGTTGTTTTGCTCTTCTTTTTCTAGGACATTGAGTTGAAGTATTAGATCATTTATTTGTTGGTTTTTTTCTTTTTTTAAGGAATGAACTCCAAGCAATAAATTTTCCTCTTAGAACTGCTTTTAATGTGTCCCATAGATTCCGATATGTTGTGTCTGTGTTTTCATTTATCTCTAAGAATTTTTTAATATCCTCCTTGATGTCTTCTATAACCCATTTATCATTCAGTAACCTATTTTTCGTTCTCCAATTGATGCATGATTTTTCCTTACTTCTTTTATCGTTGATTTTCAATTTCATTTCATTATGTTCAGATAAGATGCATGGTATTATCTCTACTCCTTTATTTTGTCTAAGAGTTGCCCTGTGACATAATATATGATATATTTTTGAGAAGGATCCAAGTGCTGCTGAGAAAAAAGTGTAACTGCTTGATCTTGGGTGGTATATTCTATATATGTCAATTAAGTCTAGGTTATTAATTATGTTATTGAGTTCTATAGATTCCTTATTCAACTTTTCTTTGTAAGATCTATCCAGTGGTAAGAGAGGTGTGTTGAAGTCTCCCATAATTATTGTATGGTGGTCTATTAGACTCTTGAACTTGAGAAGAGTTTGTTTGATGAACATAGCTGCACCATTGTTTGGGGCATATATATTTATGATTGTTATGTCTTGTTGGTGTATGGTTCCCTTGAGCTCTATGTAGTGTCCCTCTTCATCCCTTTTGATTAACTTTGGCTTTAAATCTATTTTATTTGATATGAGTATGGACACTCGTGCTTGTTTCCGAAGTCCATAAGAGTGATATGATTTTTCCCAACCTTTCACCTTCAGTCTATGTATGTCTTTTTCTAACAAATGCGTCTCCTGAAGGCAGCATATTGTTGGGTCTTGTTTTGTGATCCATTCTACTAGCCTGTGTCTCTTAATTCGTGAGTTTAAGCCATTAACATTTAGGGTTATTATTGAGATATGGGTTGTTCTTCCAGTCATATTGGTTTATTTATGTTACTAAACATGGTTTGTTTTCCTCTTTGATTATTCCCCCTCTTTACTGTACTCCCTCCCGCTGTTGGTTTTCATTGTTATTTTCCATTTCCTCTTCCTGCAATGTTTTGCCGAGGATGTTTTGAAGAGATGGTTTTCTAGCTGCAAATTCTTTTCACTTTTGTTTATCATGGAAGGTTTTAATTTCATCTTCCATACTGAAGCTTAATTTTGGTGGATACACAATTCTTGGTTGGAACCCATTTTCTTTCAGTGTTTGAAATATGTTATTCCAGGATCTTCTGGCTTTCAGAGTCTGTGTTGAAAGATCAGCTGTTATCCTGATTGGTTTACCCCTAAATGTAATCTGCTTCCTTTCTCTTGTAGCTTTTAAAATTCTCTCCTTATTCTGTATGTTGGGCATCTTCATTATAATGTGTCTAGGTGTGGATCTCTTATGATTTTGCACATTCGGCGTCCCGTAGGCTTCTAGGATATGGGATTCTGTCTCATTCTTCAAGTCTGGGAAGTTTTCTCGTATTATTTCATTGAATAGGTGCTCATTCCTTTTGTTTGGAACTCTATACCTTCCTGTATCCCAATGACTCTTAAGTTTGGTCTCTTTATGTTATCCCATATTTCTTGAATGTTCTGCTCATGGTTTCTTAACAGCTTTGTGAGCTGTCTATGTTCTTCTCCAGTTGAAATACTTTGTCTTCATTTTCTGATGTTCTATCTTCTAAGTGTTCTACTCTGCTGGTAGTATTCTCAATTGAGTTTTTAATTTGGTTTATTGTTTCCTGCATTTCCAGGATTTCTGTTTGTTTGTTTTTTATAACCTTGATCTCCCTGTATAATTGATCTTTTGCTTCTTGTATTTGTTTATGTAATTCATTTTCGAAGTGGTTGAAGTGGTCTTTCATTGTCTGATTATGCTGTCTAATGTCTTCCTTGAGACTCCAGATAATCTGAAGCATGTATATCCTGAATTCTTTATCTGACATTCCATCTGCTGCAGATATTACCTCTTCTAAAGTTGAGTTGACCTGCATTGCTTGTGGTCCTTTCTTTCCTTGTCTTTTCATACTGATCGTGTTTCTTTCTGCTTGGTGAAACTGTTGTGTTATTGATTTTCCCCCTATATATTTATATTGCTCTTGTATAGTTGCAAAGTCTCCCTCGCAGGCTTTGGCGGTGGTTCTGCCCCTCCTCCAATTGGGGCAATGTGCCTGCTACGCCGGCAGGCTGCTGTGCCTCTACTTTCGGTGGGCCTGTTCTTTCGGTGGTCACAGGTTCGCCTACCTTGCAGGCGTGAGCAGCGGCTCTGCACCTCCGCTGGCCGCTAGGCCTGTTCTGTCTGTCGTTTGCAGGTCTGTCTACCTAAAAGGTGCTGGTGGTGGCTC
Organism: Callospermophilus lateralis; assembly: GCF_048772815.1. Lineage (NCBI taxonomy): Eukaryota > Metazoa > Chordata > Mammalia > Rodentia > Sciuridae > Callospermophilus > Callospermophilus lateralis. Next base: position 300,468 of record NW_027511180.1, on the reverse strand, counting down.
TGCCCCTCCCCCAACCGGGGTGATGTGTCAGACGGCCACTGGGCCTGTTTTGTCAGTGGTCACGGTATCGCCTACCTTGCAGATGGGTGGGGCAGCTGTGCCCCTCTGCAGGTTTCTGGGCCTGACCTGCCGGTGGGTCGCAATCATTCATTTTTTAGTTCTAGTAGTTTTTGTACACCTTTTTGTGTCTTCTATGTATAGAATAATGTCACCCGAAAATAGTGATAATTTGCGTTCTTATTTTCCTATTTTTATGCCTTTTATTTCTTTAGTATGTCTAATTGCTCTGGCCAGTGATTCGAGAACTATATGGAATAGAAGTGGTGAGAGAGGGCATCCCTGTCTTGTTCCAGATTTTAGAAGAAATGCCTTCAATTTTTCTCCATTCATAATGATGCTAGCCTGAGGCTTAGCATAGATTGCTTTTACAATGTCGAGGTAACTTCCTGTTATCCCTATTTTTTCTAA